>NW_027365688.1:0-98423 GCF_046119375.1 Phyllobates terribilis | reverse complement strand
TAGACCAGTGGAAATCTGTGCTTTGGTCTGATGAGTCCAAATTTGAGATCTTTGGTTCCAACCACCGTGTCTTTGTGCGACGCAGAAAAGGTGAATGGATGGACTCTACATGCCTGGTTCCCACCGTGAAGCATGGAGTAGGAGGTGTGATGGTGTGGGGGTGCTTTGCTGGTGACACTGTTGGGCATTTATTCAAAATTGAAGGCATACTGAACCAGCATGGCTACCACAGCATCTTGCAGCGGCATGCTATTCCATCCAGTTTGGATTTAGTTGGACCATCATTTATTTTTCAACAGGACAATGACCCCAAACACACCTCCAGGCTGTGTAAGGGCTATTTGACCAAGAAGGAGAGTGATGGGGTGCTACGCCAGATGACCTGGCCTCCACAGTCACCAGACCTGAACCCAATCGAGATGGTTTGGGGTGAGCTGGACCGCAGAGTGAAGGCAAAAGGGCCAACAAGTGCTAAGCATCTCTGGGAACTCCTTCAAGATTGTTGGAAGACCATTTCTGGTGACTACCTCTTGAAGCTCATCAAGAGAATGCCAAGAGTGTGCAAAGCAGTCATCAAAGCAAAAGGTGGCTACTTTGAAGAACCTAGAATATAAGACATATTTTCAGTTGTTTCACACTTTTTTGTTAAGTATATAATTCCACATGTGTTAACTCATAGTTTTGATGCCTTCAGTGTGAATGTACAATTTTCATAGTCATGAAAATACAGAAAAATCTTTAAATGAGAAGGTGTGTCCAAACTTTTGGTCTGTACTGTATGTAATCCATGTCAATAAAGTATTAGAAGACAATAATACAGCTGAGACTGTGCACCACTAAAGTAGCGTTTTCTCCAATAGACAAATATGATTAAAAGTGCAGAACAGAGGCTCATTTTTAGGCACCGTGCTATGTAAGCGCATGACTGAGGACATAAACCAGCTTATTCCAACGCATTGTCTACTATACCTCATGGGTTATATATACTGAAAGTGAATGAAGTGAGGCTGAATGGCACCAGCCAAGACGTGGAGAGATGAAACCAAGACTAATTGCCCCAACTACTCCCCCATAAAGCCCTCTATGCTCTCCAGCTTAACCTGTCAGAATTTGCCACCACCAATACATGATTAGATTACAACTATTTAGTGAGGATGGCTAAACTGTCTTTATCTTCTTCATACATGTGTGCCAGGAGCAGTCTTATTCTCATCAGTAACTGTCATAGGTCATTTTGCTTTTCACAGTGTAGATCTTGTGTGGTACAGACCATGCAATTCAATCAAATGCACTCATTTCTTGTGACCCTCCTCAGGAAAGACAAAGACATGTAATTCTGAAGGAGTCTCTATGAGAACAACTTAATAAATTAATACTAGCAAAATGATGTAGTCTGGTGGACAAGTGACCGAATTAATTAAAAAAAAAAGTTTTACTAGGCTGCTACTTTTAGTTAAAAAATATCTACAAATTGTAAAACACTTACTGTACAGTAGGTGGTAAATCCAGGTGGGCTGTAGATAGAGGGGTGACAAAAAAGGGAAGGGATGGTCACTTCCTCTGAGAGATGAACAGATTTTTAAAGGATGAAAATGGCACAAATAAAACAGCAACAGGAGACATCAGAAAACATGTTTGAAATAAAAGAAAACTCTCTTCTAAACTCTAGCAGCTCTGGGCCTAGCTGGTTTGATTCACATCCCTTGCCTGGCGCATGTGCTGAATTTGGTGGTGTAGAGCTTCCTTAAAAATGACCCACATATGTCAGAGGTGCTGCTGAAAGTGAGGGCAGCATGTGCATGCTTTTGGCGTTCTCACCCTGCGGCTGCCGACCTGCCTGCGCTGCAGCATCACTTCTACCTTCACACTCACTGCCTCATATGCAATGTGCCAAGATGGAACTCCACCTTACATATGCTGGAGAGACTGTGTGAGCAGCAGCAGGCAATGGTGGAGTTTCAGCTGCAGCACGCACGGGGGTGAGATGCTGTGAAGAACAACACCACTTAACCACCAATGAATGGGCTTCCATGAAGGACGTTTGTGCCGTGTTGCGCTGCTTCGAATACTCCAATATAGCCAGTGCTGATGACACCATCATGAGCGTTACTATACCTCTTCTATTAAGAAATTGAAAAAACTGATAAATAGCCTATTTTGGGGAAAAGGGGTGGTTATGTGGGAGAGAATAATCGCCCTAGTAGTCTATATCCCAATCCACGTGTTAGTGGACCCCAGAAGGACAAAAGAGGGATTTAATTCCAAAAATATCAATTTTATTAGAAATTTTAAAAATGACATCATAATTCACAATATAAGAGAAGGGAAGAAGAAGAGGTGGTAGGTAAACCATAGGGGCAGGTTTTAAGGAATAAAATCCTGCCAGGAGACTAATATACCTAAACCAGCATAGAAGGTAAGCCAGGTACGCGTACTAGCTGCTATTTAAAAGATAATGGAAGGATCATATCAATCTATGTCCACACTAGTAATAACAGTGAGGTATAAAGCATGGTATACAAGATAATAATATTGATATGTGGGCATATGGCAGCATATATCAGATCATATAGCAGTGATATATGGGTAAGAGCATTAAACAAATAGCATTAGATAGATAGCATAAAACATGTACACCGGTGATACATAAGTGTAAATAGATCGATAGTGCTATTGATATAGTATTACTGTCTAGTCTGGAGCTGTCTAGTCTGGAGCTGCGGCTCTATAGAAAATCAATTACCTTGTGCCATATGAGAAGTGATAAAGCAGCGTGTCCTGGAGAGCTGGGGGGGATGTGGAGCTCACTTCTCATATGGCACAAGGTAATTGATTTTCTATAGAGCCGCAGCTCCAGACTAGACAGCTCCAGACTAGACAGTAATACTATATCAATAGCACTATCGATCTATTTACACTTATGTATCACCGGTGTACATGTTTTATGCTATCTATCTAATGCTATTTGTTTAATGCTCTTACCCATATATCACTGCTATATGATCTGATATATGCTGCCATATGCCCACATATCAATATTATTATCTTGTATACCATGCTTTATACCTCACTGTTATTACTAGTGTGGACATAGATTGATATGATCCTTCCATTATCTTTTAAATAGCAGCTAGTACGCGTACCTGGCTTACCTTCTATGCTGGTTTAGGGATATTAGTCTCCTGGCAGGATTTTATTCCTTAAAACCTGCCCCTATGGTTTACCTACCACCTCTTCTTCTTCCCTTCTCTTATATTGTGAATTATGATGTAATTTTTAAAATTTCTAATAAAATTGATATTTTTGGAATTAAATCCCTCTTTTGTCCTTCTGGGGTCCACTAACACGTGGATTGGGATATAGACTACTAGGGCGATTATTCTCTCCCACATAACCACCCCTTTTCCCCAAAATAGGCTATTTATCAGTTTTTTCAGTTTTCTAGGGATTACTGACCATATATATATTCTTTATGGCCAGCTTGTAGGTTTTCATTCTATTAAGAAATTGACAGAGAAATTAATTGGGTATCTTGAAAATAATTTCATGTAAATATCATTATACCCTATTTACATTAATTTCAAGGATCACATTTAGAAGAAATTCATATTCAATTATATAAATATAATGAAAAAAATGGGGTGCTGACTTCATACAATGCTGGCCAAAAGTATTGGCACCCCTGCAATTCTGTCAGATAATACTCAGTTTCTTCCTGAAAATGATTGCAATCACAAATTCTTTGGTATTATTCTCTTCATTTAATTTGTCTTCAATGAAAAAAACACAAAAAGAATTGTCCTAAAGCCAAATTGGATATAATTCCTCACCAAACCTATAAATGGGGGTGGACAAAAGTATTGGCACCCTTTGAAAAATCATGTGATTCTTGTCTAATTCGTGTAATTAACAGCACCTGTAACTTACCTATGGCACCTAACAGGTGTTGGCAATAACTAAATCACACTTGCAGCCAGTTAACATGGATTAAAGTTGACTCAACCTCTGTCCTGTGTCCTTGTGTGTACCACATTGGGCATGGAGAAAAGAAAGAAGACCAAAGAACTGTCTGAGGACTTGAGAAACCAAATTGTGAGAAAGCATGAGCAATCTCAAGGCTACAAGTCCATCTCCAAAGACCTGAATGTTCCTGTGTCTTCCATGCGCAGTGTCATCAAGAAGTTTAAAGCCCATGGCACTGTAGCTAACCTCCCTAGATGTGGACGGAAAAGAAAAATTGACGAGAGATTTCAACGCAAGATTGTGCGGATGGTGGATAAAGAACCTCGACTAAAATCCAAACAAGTTCAAGCTGCCCTGCAGTCCGAGGGTACAACAGTGTCAACCCGTACTATCACTCAGCGTCTGAATGAAAAGGGACTGTATGGTAGGATACCCAGGAAGACCGCACTTCTTACCCCGAGACATAAAAAAGCCAGGCTGGAGTGTGCCAAAACTTACCTGAAAAAGCCTAAAACGTTTTGGAAGAATGTTCTCTGGTCAGATGAGACAAAAGTAGAGCTTTTTGGGAAAAAGCATCAACATAGAGTGTACAGGAAAAAAAAAGAGGCTTTCAAGAAAAGAACAAGGTCCCTACAGTCAAACATGGCGGAGGTTCCCTGATGTTTTGGGGTTGCTTTGCTGCCTCTGTCACTGGACTGCTTGACCGTGTGCATGGCATTATGAAGTCTGAAGACTACCAACAAATTCTGCAGCATAATGTAGGGCCCAGTGTGAGAAAGCTGGGTCTCACTCAGAGGTCATGGGTCTTCCAGCTGGACAATGACCCAAAACACACTTCCAAAAGCACTATAAAATGGTTTGAGAGAAAGCACTGGAGACTTCTAATGTGGCCAGCAATGAGTCCATACCTGAATCCCATAGAACACCTGTGGAGAGATCTCAAAATGGCAGTTTGGAGAAGGCACCCTTCAAATATCAGGGACCTGGAGCAGTTTGCGAAAGAAGAATGGTCTACAATTCCAGCAGAGCATTGTAAGAAACTCATTGATGGTTACCGGAAGCGGTTGTTCGCAGTTATTTTGGCTAAAGGTTGTGCAACCAAGTATTAGGCTGAGGGTGCCAATACTTTTGTCTGGCCCATTTTTGGAGTTTTGTGTGAAATGATCAATTATTTGATTTTTGCTTCATTCTCTTTTGTGTTTTTTCCTTGCAAGCAAATTAAATGAAGAGAGTAATACCAAAGAATTTGTGATTGCAATCATTTTCAGGAAGAAACTGAGTATTATCTGACAGAATTGCAGGGGTGCCAATACTTTTGGCCACCACTGTGTATACATGGATTGGTGGGGGGGAGGAAGCATATATACATGGATTGGTGGGGGGGGGGGCAACATATATACATGGATTTTGGCATATACCAAGATGGGAGTGAGCACATTCTTTATTTCTGCAGTCTCATACCCTGCTCCTTTCTGTGGCTGCTCTATGCTGCCCTCACCAGCTCTCTGTACGAGTTGTTTTTCCTAAACTAAATCCTCAGTATTCGGGTTAATTTGCCATATTGGCACTTTACGATAAATAAGTGGGTTTTGGGTTGCAGTTTGGGCACTCGGTCTGTAAAAGGTTTGCCATCACTGCAATATACTGTTGAGACAGTTGACCCCCGAGAGCATGGATTGGGACACTCCGCTACCATCCCAGAAACAACAAAGGTGGGAGATATGGAAGAAGTCTCTGAAGGTCTTAGAGCATGTCCAAGTCTCACGCAGTTATTCCCTAAGCACCCTTTCAGCCTCCACCAGGAGAGAAATCCACATTTTCTCCGACGCATCTACAGAGGCCATAGCTGCAGTAGCCTACCTGAAAACCTCAGAAAGCAACAACAAGGTACATTGTGGATTCATCCTTGGCAAGGCAAAACTAACACTGAAACCGTCTCACTCTGTACCAATACTCAAACTTTGTGCTGCCGTACAGGCAGTGGAATTAGCTGAAGCTATAAAGGATGAAATTGACATTGTGATTGATTCATTTACATTCTACACAGACAGTAGAGCGGTACTTGGTTACATTTACAACCAAAAAAACAATTTTACGTCTACATCAGCAATAGAGTAGAGCGTATCAGAAGCTTTTCTATCCCTGAATACTGGCACTACGTCTCTACTGACCTGAACCCAGCTGACCGAGGGACAAGATTCACAGCCGCGTCTAAGCTCAATGACAACATGTGGCTGTCACCTCCAAGTCTCTTATATAAGGATTCTAGTTCAAAGGACATCAACAACACTTATAAGCTGGTGGAACCGGAGTCTGAAAAAGAGATCAGACCAATCACCTCTACTCGCTACACTTCTGTGATGCCAAAATCAAAACTAAGATCTCACCGCTTTGAAAGCTTCTCAAAATGGTCAGCTGTTGTGCGGGCCATAGCTCGTCTTGTTCACATCGCTCATTCCTTTGCCAGTGACAAATCATCAGTGTTGTGGCTGGCACATGTGTAGAGGATACCCTACTGTTGCTGACATCAGACATGCCGAGCAATTCAGCGGTGAGTGCAACAAGAATATGGTCACGAGATCGACAGTGTCACAAAAGGGTACCAGCCTGTCCAAGAACAGTTTACTGCTTGAATTGAACCCAGTGGTCGATCATTACGGACTGTTAAAGGTGGATGGTCATATAGAGAAGTCTGATCTATGTAATAAGGAGCAGAATCGTATCATCATTCCGGGTCGGCACTACAATGCTACGCTATTGTTCCATCACCATCATGAAAAAGTGCAGCACCAAGGCAGACAGTTTACCGAAGGCATCATAAGGTCCGCTGGCCTCTGGATCGTGGGGATGAAGAGATGTGTCTCCTCAGAGCTCCATAAATGCTTTATGTGAGAAAAAGTAAGAAGAAAACACTAACATCTACAGATGGCAAATCTCCCAGCAGATCAGCTAAACACAGACCAGCCATGCACATATGTCGGAGTAGATGTTTTTGGACCATGGTCGGTTGTTACAAGAAGGACCCGTGGTGGAGCCGCAAAAAGTAAGTGGTGGGCTGTGCTTTTCACCTGTCTTAGCATCCAAGCAGTTCACATTGAGGTAATTGAATCCATGGATTCCTCTTGCTTCATAAATGCTCTCAGAAGATTCTTTTCTATCTGGGGACCAGCCAAATAGCTCAGATCTGACTGTGGCACTAACTTTGTGGGAGCGTGCAAGGAACTACAGTTAGACAACTTCTAGACTGACAATGGGTGCACTTGGGTGTTCAACCCTCCTCATTCATCGCATATGGGAGGATCCTGGGAACGCATGATTGGCATTGCTCGAGGAATCCTTGATTCGATGTTGCTGGATCATAAGCTACCTCTCACCCATGAAGTCCTGGTTACCTTCCTTGCTGAAGTGTCTGCTGTGATAAATGCAAGACCATTGGTACCATTATCATCGGACCCCAAAGCTCCAATGATTCTTACTCCTGCCACACTTCTTACTCAGAAGGTTGGAGATGCTGAAATCCCTCCAGGGAAGTTTGTGGACAGAGACATTTACAGGTGTCAGTGGAAACAGGTACAACACTTTTCTAATGTCTTTTGGCACCGCTGGAAGGCTGAATACCTGCACTTACTTCAAACCAGTCACAAATGGCAGACTGCAAAACCTAACCTCCAAGAGGGAGACCTCATCCTCCTTAAAGATAAAGAAGCTCATCGCAATGACTGGCCAATGGGTCTTATCACCAAGGTTACACCAAGCAATGATGGAAAGACTTGTAAGGTAGAAGGCAAGGTCATCTCGCGTTTTCTTTCGTCCAGTCACTGAACTTCTACTCCTTTTACAAAAGGAGGTCATCACATGAAAGACACTGCTTCAGGACACAGCTTACGACGGAGAGCCTACCGCCATATACTTCCAGCTGTGTTGGGACATTTGAACTTTTCCCAGTGGATTCTTAGGTTGGTGGAAGTGTTTGCACATTGCGGCTTCCCCAATCCGAAGATGGGTTTCTGTTTTGGACTCGGATTATCCGGCTGTTGAAGACTTCAATGGAAAATTGGACTACAACTATTACTGTTATTGTTGTTTGCTTGTGTATTTTCTTTTGTCTTTCAGGTCTACCATGACATTCCCAGAAAACATCACATTAAACGAATCATTAAAATCTAAAGATTTCAGACGGGGAGTGTTACGTCCCATGAATGGGAAATTTGCTGACTATATACTGAACTTTTTACAGTTGCTGTGTATTACTGTTTGATTGCATTGCTGCAAGGTTCACCTTCCTTGAAGTTTGTCCCTTCTCTCTCCCTGTCTCCCTCTTATGTGACTGTGATGTAGCTAGCCCCTCCCTTCTTCTTCCAGCCTTTCCTAATTCTCAATCTTGCAACAATTAGGAGCTCATGTGCTTACAGCCTGTCTCAGGAAAAGTTATTTTTACTTGCTGTTGATGCATGCATTCTTACAAGATTTCTCAAGATAAATAAAGCTTCTTCTGAATTCTTTACAACGTGCCTGCCTGCAGCCGAGTTAAAGCTATCTGTGTCCATCTCCCTTGTAAGTAAAGGTGAAGACACAGCACCCTATATTTACAGCACAGCCATGGGGACAGAATATTCCTCTTGGAGATTATTGTAGGTTTAATCGTTTTCTTTTTGTTTGACAGCTGTCACACACTAAAAGACGCTTTTTTTTTGGCATCACTATATTTTGAGAGCTATAATTTTTCCAGATTTTGTCCAACAGCGTCATGTGAGGGCTTGTTTTACGGAACGAGTTGACATTTTATTGGTATCATTCTCAGGCACATGACATTTTTTGATCGCTTTCTATTCTGATTTTTGGGGCGCCAATCCAAGGGCAGAGAGGGCTTCCTCCCTATACAAGCTCTCTAAATGCTCCGATCGATGTCTATCGCCATGAGGTATCCATACGTCCAAGTTTGTTAAAGTGAACCTGTCAGCAGGATTGTGCTTAGAAAACTACATACACTGTCAGGTGGGCGCCGTTAAACTGAGTAAAATGATACCTTGGATGTTGTAATACGTCCAGTGGTTCTTTTATCATCTTTAGTTTCAGTTCTGCTGCCATAATGATATGTATGTGCTCTGGTGCTCTGCTTCTGTATTCATGTATTCCTATCTCTTTCCTCTGACAGGTCACTGTGCTTTCAGTGACCTGCCTACTCTTTTACATACTGCCTGTGTAATTTCTCTGCCCATGTGAAATTTACATCCCCAACATGGACGCCCGCGCATGTGCAGTAGCATCTTTTGGTTGCCGAGAGATGCTACTGTGCACACGCGAGCACCATTTTACTCAAAAGTCTGAGCATAGGGAACATGGTACCATAGAGCAGGACTTGAAAGAAGAGCACCATGAATCTAGCACTCAAGGTTAAACGGCGCACACGCGAACAACATAATTAAAGAAATAGGGCATGGTAGATGTGTAGAATGAGTCAGAAGGATAAAACAAAGAAAAAGAAAGAATACAGAAAAGGGGAAATGGGATGGCAAACATAGACAAGAAAAGTAAGAGCCAAAAGTAAGTTTTTTTTTATACCTGGTGAAGCGTTCAAATGACCTAAAGGAAGACAAAAGGGGGAAAAAAACAATTAGGATATATATGTAGGAAACACATAAAATTACAGTACAGACCAAAAGTTTGGACACACCTTCTCATTTAAAGATTTTTCTGTATTTTCATGACTATGAAAATTGTACATTCACACTGAAGGCATCAAAACTATGAATTAACACATGTGGAATTATATACTTAACAAAAAAGTGTGAAACAACTGAAAATATGTCTTATATTCTAGGTTCTTCAAAGTAGCCACCTTTTGCTTTGATGACTGCTTTGCACACTCTTGGCATTCTCTTGATGAGCTTCAAGAGGTAGTCACTGGAAATGGTTTTCACTTCACAGGTGTGCCCTGTCAGGTTTAATAAGTGGGATTGCCTTATCAATGGGGTTCGGACCATCAGTTGTGTTGTGCAGAAGTCA
The DNA here is from genome assembly GCF_046119375.1 of Phyllobates terribilis. Classification (NCBI taxonomy): domain Eukaryota; kingdom Metazoa; phylum Chordata; class Amphibia; order Anura; family Dendrobatidae; genus Phyllobates; species Phyllobates terribilis. Next base: position 88,454 of record NW_027365688.1, on the reverse strand, counting down.
GGTGGATACACAGCTGATAGTCCTACTGAATAGACTGTTAGAATTTGTATTATGGCAAGAAAAAAGCAGCCAAATAAAGAAAAATGAGTGGCCATCATTACTTTAAGAATTGAAGGTCAGTCAGTGCGAAAAATTGGGAAAACTTTGAAAGTGTCCCCAAGTGCAGTTACAAAAACCATCAAGCGCTACAAAGAAACTGGCTCACATGAGGACCGCCCCAGGAAAGGAAGACCAAGAGTCACCTCTGCTTCTGAGGATAAGTTTATCCGAGTCATCAGCCTCAGAAATCGCAGGTTAACAGCAGCTCAGATTAGAGACCAGGACAATGCCACACAGAGTTCTAGCAGCAGACACATCTCTACAACAAGTGTTAAGAGAAGACTTTGTGCAGCAGGCCTTCATGGTAAAATAGCTGCTAGGAAACCACTGCTAAGGACAGGCAACAAGCAGAAGAGACTTGTTTGGGCTAAAGAACATAAGGAATGAACATTAGACCAGTGGAAATCTGTGCTTTGGTCTGATGAGTGCAATTTGAGATCTTAGGTTCCAACCACTGTGTCTTTGTGCGACGCAGGAAAGGTGAACGGATGGACTCTACATGCCTGGTTCCCACCGTGAATTATGGAGGAGGAGGTGTGATGGTGTGGGGGTGCTTTGTTGGTGACACTGTTGGGGATTTATTCAAAATTGAAGGCATACTGAACCAGCATGGCTACCACAGCATCTTTCAGGGGCATGCTATTCCATCCAGTTTGCGTTTAGTTGGACCATCATTTATTTTTCAACAGGATAATGACACCAAACACACCTCCAGGCTGTGTAAGGGCTATTTGACCAATAAGGAGAGTGAAGGGGTGCTACGCCAGATGACCTGGCCTCCACAGTCACCAGACCTGAACCCAATCAAGATGGTTTGGGGTGAGCTGGACCGCAGAGTGAAGGCAAAAGGGCCAACAAGTGCTAAGCATCTCTGGGAACTCCTTCAAGATTGTTGGAAGACCATTTCCGGTGACTACCACTTGAAGGTCATCAAGAGAATGCCAAGAGTGTGCAAAGCAGTCATCAAAGCAAAAAGTGGCTACTTTGAAGAACCTAGAATATAAGACATATTTTCAGTTGCTTCACACTTTTTTGTTAAGTATATAATTCCACATGTGTTAATTCATAGTTTTGATGCCTTCAGTGTGAATGTACAATTTTCATAGTCATGAAAATACAGAAAAATCTTTAAATGAGGTGTATCCAAACTTTTGGTCTGTACTGTATGTATTTAACAGTAAAATTATGTCAACAGATATCGCTAATCCACTGGTTAAATAACACAGAGGAAACAAAGGAATATGTTAATCAATAAGACAGTTCATACTCTGGATTGAGGCCATATGCCTGCCTCTCCTTCAATCTGTGTATTCTGTTGCCACCTCGCCTTTTCAAAGGAATAGACTCCAAGTAGCGTAATTGTGAAACGTTATGTCCGGCAGAAACAAGATGAAAGGGAACTGGCAGCATTGTCCTCTTACACTTAATGGTAGATTTATGCTGAGGTGCGCTTTTAAGGGGTTGTACACTAATATTTAAAATATGCCAAAGCGTTTTTATAATGAAAAGCAACTTCTTTATAATTACCTTCCTCTGTCAGTGAGCGGCGCTATCACTGGCCGCTCACAGGCAGCACGTGAACCCCCGCTGACGTCCCGTTTATTGAGGCGTGACTCAGCGCTGGGGTCCCCGTGGTGGCTTCTGGGTTGAAGGCGGGGTTACCCCACCGTGTCACACCCAGCATCCACCGCGCGTTTTCCCAATGAATGGGGAGAGGGACAGCATGCGGTGGATGCTGGGTATGACTTGAGGGGATAACCCCGCACACAACCCAGCAGCCACCATGGAACGCGGAAGAGAGAGATCCCCGGCAGCAGTCTGGACTTGTCGTGACATCAGCGGATGTCAGAGCCGGCTGCAGCCGGGGGTTAAGTGATGCCTGTGAGCGGTCAGTCATAGCGCCACTCACAGGCAGAAAAGGAAGAGGGAGGCAATTACAAAGAAGCAGCTTTTCAACATAAAAATGCTTTGCCATATTTTACATAGTAGTGGACAACCCCTTTAAGTACCAGGGACCTGGGTGTATGGATATGTCCAAATCCATAAAGGGGTTAATTAATGCAAAATGGAATGAAAGAATTAAAAATGCCATTAAGTCAAATTCCATTTAGCTAATATGTTACTTTAGACCCAAATTTTAGCCTGCACAATTTATTATGTAATTTCTCCTAAACGCAGCATTGCCCCATACATAGCAGACACTAATATTTTCTAGCTATATACAGTACATAGCATTAAGGGTAAACAATTAAAGCGGTTGTGCCACCATAAAGAATACAGTTAACCAACCAGAAAAGGTGGAAATAAATAGTTTTGTAATTTACAGTGATTCAAAATTATGCTTCATTCAAAAGTTACCAAGCTTTTACTTTTATGAATGCTGCTCTCTGGCGCCCCCTGGCGTTATTCCATTACGTTCTGGTAGTGGGTGATCAGCTGGTCGGGTTTGGGCAGTTCCTGTCATAAGAGCTCCCAACCGGCAGTCTGCACAATGTATTGCAAGAAAAGAAATGAAAAATTCCATCTCCAAAAACGTTGTATTAAAAAATTCCAAGTTGTTATTACATCATTTTAACATCTGATGAGGTCACAAGGTACATGGGGATTCACATAGCAACGCGTTTCCAATGCCAACCAGCTTTCTTTGTCAAGCTACTATGACATGATTCTGTGATCTTTTAAATATTTCTGAAACCAATATGATGCAGTGACTGGGATTGTATACGAGGGATGTGATATATCCCCCAGAATGTGTACAGAGACCTATTAAATCCATTGGAGTGCATTGCAGTCACACGCTCACCTCCGGCTGCAATGCAGGAATGAAGGTGAGCATTGACCTGGTCAGGCTATCTGGCTAAGGCAGATTAAGTAAAACCCGGCAGGGCCTTCATTTCTTGGGGGAGGCTACAGGAAGGCAGTGGGGCGGCCTCCTCCCTCCAAGCCGGGTTTTCCAGTGGCTCTTGCCACAGGTCCTTTAAAAACCCTGCACTAAGGATTAGTGTGGTTCTATGTTGGAACCTGCTAGGAGCATAGCAGGAAAGCTCATCAGGATTGAGTGTGGCTGAACCCACGCCTGGGAAGGCTCTGCACCTGTCAGGCTCTGAGTGGCCCGGCGCGGCCGTTGCCTATGGCAACCGTTGTTTAAGGACTTGTGTTATCCCAGAGGACTTTTCTGTTTACCGGTGAGTTGCTGAATAAAGCTGTTTATATTGGACTTGCTTGGGTCACTGCCTCAGTTACTGCAGGTTGTGAACACCGCTGCCTTACAGCTTGGTGGAGAATGCGGGCATAGTGACTGAGGCATACCCCACTGGCCGCTGCATGACCACAATCCGGCCGGCCACCTTTCAGCCCCACCCCGTGGACAAAATGGAGGAGCTGTTAAAGCAGCTGGTACTTACCCAGCAGCAGCAGCTGCAGTCTCAGAGGTAGGAGCTGGAACAGCAGCATAATCAGCAGCAGCAGCTACTGTACCAGCAGCAGCAAAAACCAAAGAACTGTTGCTGCAACAGATTGCTGCCCTGCGGGAGACGCCGACGGCACCAGCCCCGGAACGTCGCGAGGCCAGGGACAAGGTTCGCTCAGCGTTGAGGAAGATGGGACCGGAGGACGATGTGGAAGCCTTCCTGACCATTTATGAGCGCACAGAGGAGCGGGAAAACCTACCGGATGGCCAGTGGGCAGAAGTGGTGGCTCAGTTTCTGGTCGGCGATGCCCAAAAGGCCTTCTTCGACCTAAGTCGGGAGGACGCCCAGGACGACCAGAGACTGAAAGGTGAGATCCTTGCCCGACTGGGAGTCAATACATACGTGAGGGCTCAGCATGTAATTTCATAGGCTTATGTGGAGACCCGACACGCCCGGTCTCAGGCTTATGAACTCCTGCAGCTAGTAAAGAGGTTGCTCCAGCCTGAGACTTTGTCTCCAGCCCAGATGGTGGAGAGGGTGGTGGTTGACCGGCTGGTGAGGACTCTGCCAGCCGCTATCCAAAGTTGGGTGGGGCAAGGGGACTCCAGCACACTCGACCAGGTGGTCAGCCTGATCGAGCGCTACTCGGCCATTCAGGACTTTATCCAGGACTCTGCCCCCTGTCACACCGATCCCTGCCAACTCAGGAACCTGGAAAGGGGTCGCGCCCCTCTGCTGAGGACAGTCAGCACCGTACCCGTGCTGAAGGGGTACCCCGAAATGAGAGTCGCAGGAGACCTGTTCCCTCCCAAACAGTCATAAGACCTAACAGTACCTCCACCATTAGGTGCTGACGGTGTCAGGGGAAGGGACATGTGGTTGCTAACTGCCCCCTAACTACGGAACCCATGGACTGCGGGATTATCCACCCGGTCTCAATGTACGCCCAGACTGTCTGCACTGCGAGCGCCGACCCCTCTGACAGTGAACCCCAACTGTGCCAGGTACTGGTTAATGGGTACCCCACAGAGGCCCTCCTAGATTCGGGGAGCCTAGTGACTTTGGTACATGGGTCGATGGTGGCAGGAGACAACCTCAGTGGACGGACTGTCGGGGGTTGTGTGCATCCATGGGGACCTCCGAGAGTACCCAACCACAGGTAGTTTTATCCAAGCCATGTGGAGACATAAAACATGTGGTGGGGGTGGTAAAAACTCTTCCCTATGGGACTGTGTTGGAAAGAGACTTGCCCCTGTTCTGGACTCTGTGGAAAAACAAAATCCACTCTCCCCCGATAAAATGTATTACAGGCGCTGTACCCGACGAACCTGATTCAGGGGTACCTGCCGTAGTGGTATCCAACCTAGGGACAGAGTGTGACCCCGATAGGTTTCCCCTAGAGGTGCTGGCAGGAGAGGTCGAGGAGACCCCATCGATCCCCGAGCTGGAAGTGTCCCGGGACACGTTTGGGACAGTTCAGCTACAGGATGCCACTCTGACTCGCAGGAAAGGGTGTTAGAGGTAAATGGCGTAGCTCAACAGCCCCGTGCAGATACTGTATTTACACGCATGGTAGTCAAGAGTGAGTTGCTCTATAGGGTAGACAAAATCAGGGACCAGGTCGTGGAACAGTTAGTGGTATCTCAGTTGTACCATCTGCAGTTGGCACACACACACCAGCTGGGTGGACAATTGGGGGTTAAAAAGACGTAAGAGCGTATCTTGCAGCGGTTCTTTTGGCTGGGGATTTACGCGGAGGTCCAAAAGTACTGTGAATCCTGCCCTGAATGTCAGTTGACCACACCCACCGCAAGTTTCCGTAGCTCATTGGTACCCCTGCCAGTAATAGAGGTACCTTTTGAACGGATTGCAATGGACTTGGTAGGGTCCATTGTAAAATCCGCTCGTGGCCACCAACATATACTGGTGGTCGTTGACTGTGCCACCCGGTGCCCGGAGGCTATACCGATACGCCACACCTTGGCATAACAAATTGCACAGGAGCTGTTTGCTATGTTCTGTCGCCTTGGACTACCTAAGGAGATCCTGATGGATCAGGGGACCCCTTTTAAGTCCAAAATCACAAGGGAACTGTGCAAACTGCTAAAAATTAAACAATTGCGCACCTCGGTGTACCAACCTCAAACCGACGGGCTAGTAGAACGGTTCAATAAAACCCTCAAGTTCATGTTAAAAAAGGTGGTTTCTAAGGACGGAAGGGATTGGGACATGTTGCTACCCTATTTGATGTTCGCCATCCGTGAGGTACCCCAGGCTTCCACAGGGTTCTCTCCCTTTGAGTTATTGTACGGCAGACACCCTAGAGGTCTGTTGGACGTAGCCAAAGAGACGTGGGAACAAGAGCCGACTCCACATAGGAGTATAACTGAACACGTGGCTAGCATGCAGGACCGGATCGCGGCGGTCATGCCCATCGTGAAAGAACATTTGTTAGATGCCCAGGCAGCCCAGAGGTGCACATATATTAAAAGAGCCAGAGTCAGGTCTTTTAACAAGGGCGATTGGGTGTTAGTACTTGTACCCACAGCCGAGAGTAAGCTCATGGTCAAGTGGCAAGGGCCATATGAGGTTCGAGAAAAGGTGGGGGAGGTAAATTACCGGTGTATCAGCCCGGAAGGAGGAAACGGGAGCAGCTTTATCATGTAAACCTGCGAAAACCTTGGAAAGATCGAGAGTGGTTAGTTACAGACATCACTCCGGGCATATCACCAGAGAGTTCTCTACCTTCAGCAAGGGATGCGTCCGGGGGAGAGGTCAGGATAAGTGATGCTCTCACTAAACAGCAGCGACGGGCGGCTCGCTCACTGGTGCAGCAGAATACCGACGTGTTCTCAGAGCTACCGGGTAGGACTACAGTTCTCCAACATGACATTGTCACCGAACCTGGGGTAAGGGTGCGAATGAGACCGTACCGGGTACCCGAAGCCCGGAGGCAAGCCATCACGGCTGAGGTAAAACAGATGCTCCAGTTAGGCGTCATCGAGAAATGACGGAGTGGGCTAGCCCCATCGTACTGATTACGAAACCAGACGGATCGTTACGCTTCCGTAACGATTTCCGAAAACTAAATGAAGTGTCGAAGATTGACCTTTATCCAATGCCCAGGGTGGATGAACTGATTGAGAGACTGGGGTAGGCCCAGTACTTTACCATGCTCGATCTCACTAAGGGTTACTGGCAGGTACCTCTCACGAAATCGGAGGAGGAAAAGACCGCCTTCATAACTCCGGAGGGTCTATATCACTATGCGGTCTTACCTTTTGGGTTACATGGGGCCCTGGCTACATTCCAGAGGTTGATGGACATAGTGCTCAAGTCTCATCAGGAGTACGCCTCCGCATATCTAGATGATATTACCATCTTTAGCACCGACTGGCATACGCATCTATCCCAGGTACAAGCAGTGCTGGATTCTCTCAGAGCAGCGGAGTTAACGGCAAACCCGAAAAAATGTGCGATAGGGTTAGAGGAAGCCCGATATTTGGTGTATGTGATTGGCCGAGGATTTATCAAGCCCCAAATCAATAAAGTTGAGGCCATAAAAAATTGGCCTAAACCGTCAAGTACACAGCAGGTGAGGGCGTTCCTTGACATCCTTGGGTATTACCGCCGGTTTATACCTAATTTTGCTGGGAGAACGGCGGCCCTGACCGATCTCTTGAAAGGAAAAAAATCAGTAATGGTTCAGTCGAACCTTCAGGCAGAAGAAGCCTTTCAGTTCATGAAGTTGGCCCTGTATGGACAGCCGGTCCTCATCAGCCCCAACTTCAAGGAAACTTTCATTGTACAGACAGATGCCTCAGAAGTAGGCCCAGGGTGCCAGTGGCAACTTTGCCAATCCTGGTGTTATGTGGCAAATGCCAAGCGTCCTGCACGGTGTTGGGCTGTGAGCACAACCCCCATCTGTGGACGTCAGACCATCATACCACCCTCATGGAGTCGGTTTCCAACCGATTGTGCAGACACATGCACATTTGTGACCTGCTGGAGGTCATTTTGCACGGCTCTGGCAGTGCTCCTCCTGTTCCTCCTTGCACAAAGGCGGAGGTAGCGGTCCTGCTGCTGGGTTGTTGCCCTCCTACGGCCCTCTCCACGTCTCCTTTTGTACTGGCCTGTCTCCTGGTAGTGCCTCCAGCCTCTGGACACTACGGTGACAGACACAGCAAACCTTCTTGCCACAGCTTGCATTGATGTGCCATCCAGAATGAGCTGCACTACCTGAGCAACTTCTGTGGGTTGTCGAGTCCGTCTCATGCTACCACAAGTATGAAAGTACAACCAACATTCAAAAGTGACCAAAACATCAGCCAGAAAGCATTGGTACTGAGATATGGTCTGTGCTCCCCACCTGCAGAACCACTCCTTTATTGAGGGTGTCTTGAAAATTGCCAATCATTTCCATCTATTGTCTATTCCATTTGCAAAACAGCATGTGAAATTGATTGTCAATCAGTGTTGCTTCCTAAGTGGACAGTTTGATTTCACAGAAGTTTGATTTACTTGGAGTTATATTCTGTTGTTTAAGTGTTCCCTTTATTTTTTGAGCAGTGTATTTGATATGTAACTTTCTATGTATTTGTCTCTACTTGTTCTTATTGGGGTGTGTTGTTAAGAGTTTTTTTTTAATATGGGTGTGATCTCATTGGTCATGTAATCGGTGTATTATTTGTAATTGGTTTCGGAAATATTTAAAAGATCACAGAACCATGTCATAGTAGCTTGACAAAGAACGGTGGTTGGCATTGGAAACGTGTTGCTATGTGAATCCCCATGTACCTTGTGACCTCATCAGATGTTAAAATGATGTAATAACAACTTGGAATTTTTTAATACAACGTTTTTGGAGATGGAATTTTTCATTTCTTTTCTTGCAATACATTGTGCAGACTGCCGGTTGGGAGCTCTTATGACAGGAACTGCCCAAACCCGACCAGCTGATCACCCACTACCAGAACGTAATGGAATAACGCCAGGGGGCGCCAGAGAGCAGCATTCATAAAAGTAAAAGCTTGGTAACTTTTGAATGAAGCATAATTTTGAATCACTGTAAATTACAAAACTATTTATTTCCACCTTTTCTGGTTGGTTAACTGTATTCTTTATGGTGGCACAACCGCTTTGTTTACCCTTAATGCCATGTACTGTATATAGCTAGAAAATATTAGTGTCTGCTGTGTATGGGGCAATGCTGCGTTTAGGAGAAATTACATAATAAATTGTGCAGGCTAAAATTTGGGTCTAAAGTAACATATTAGCTGAATGGAATTTGACTTAATGGAATTTTTCACTTCTTTTTTTGCATTGATTCCAAGTGTGACCACACGTTGTTCCTGGCTTCAACACACTGAAATCCCTGGAGGGTGAGCTGACTTCCATTTGTTCTCTATTGTTATGCACCATGTACTCTTGGTCACAAGGCCCCCTGCTGTAAGCACAGAGTGTCTGTCATTCACCCCCTCCCCCTGTGCTCATAGCTGATCTCCAGGTGGGACACCTCCTCCCCCTGCTTCATAGCTGATCTCGGGGTGAGACACTCCCTCCCCATGCCCTCACAGCTGATCAACGGGTGAGATACTCCACTGCCCTCACAGCTCATCTCCGAGTGAGATACTCCACTGCCCTCACAGCTCATCTCCGAGTGAGATACCTCCCCCCCTGTGTTCACAGATGATCTCCAGGTGAGATACTCCCTCCCATTGTGCTCACAGCTCATAGCTCATCTCCAGGTTAGACACCCTCTCCCCCTGCGCTCACAGCTCATCTCCGGGTGAGATCATCTGCTTCACAGACTTGAGAGCCCGATAGCAGGGAAACACTTCCCATGCTTAGTCTGTGAAGCAGATGATCTCATCCAGAGCTGAGCTGTGAGCACAGGGGGAGGAGGTGTCTCACCCGGAGATCAGCAGTGAGCGCAGGGAAAGGGTTTATCTCACTCAGAGATGAGCTGTGAGGGCAGGGGAGTATCTCACTCGGAGATGAGCTGAGAGGGCAGTGGAGTATCTCACTCGGAGATGAGCTGTGAGGGCAGGGGAGTATCTCACTCGGAGATGAGCTGAGAGAGCAGTGGAGTATCTCACTCGGAGATGAGCTGTGAGGGCAGGGGAGTATCTCACTGGGAGATGAGCTGTGAGGGCAGGGGAGTATCTCACTCGGAGATGAGCTGAGAGGGCAGTGGAGTATCTCACTCGGAGATGAGCTGTGAGGGCAGGGGAGTATCTCACTCGGAGATGAGCTGTGAGGGCAGGGGAGTATCTCACTCGGAGATGAGCTGTGAGGGCAGGGGAGTATCTCACTCGGAGATGAGCTGTGAGGGCAGGGGAGTATCTCACTCAGAGATGAGCTGTGAGGGCAGGGGAGTATCTCACTCGGAGATGAGCTGAGAGGGCAGTGGAGTATCTCACTCGGAGATGAGCTGTGAGGGCAGGGGAGTATCTCACTCGGAGATGAGCTGAGAGAGCAGTGGAGTATCTCACTCGGAGATGAGCTGTGAGGGCAGGGGAGTATCTCACTGGGAGATGAGCTGTGAGGGCAGGGGAGTATCTCACTCGGAGATGAGCTGAGAGGGCAGTGGAGTATCTCACTCGGAGATGAGCTGTGAGGGCAGGGGAGTATCTCACTCGGAGATGAGCTGTGAGGGCAGGGGAGTATCTCACTCGGAGATGAGCTGTGAGGGCAGGGGAGTATCTCACTCGGAGATGAGCTGTGAGGGCAGGGGAGTATCTCACTCACAAATGAGCTGTGAGGGCAGGGGAGTATCTCACTCGGAGATGAGCTGAGAGGGCAGTGGAGTATCTCACTCGGAGATGAGCTGTGAGGGCAGGGGAGTATCTCACTCGGAGATGAGCTGTGAGGGCAGGGGAGTATCTCACTCGGAGATGAGCTGTGAGGGCAGGGGAGTATCTCACTCGGAGATGAGCTGTGAGGGCAGGGGAGTATCTCACTCAGAGATGAGCTGTGAGGGCAGGGGAGTATCTCACTCGGAGATGAGCTGAGAGGGCAGTGGAGTATCTCACTCGGAGATGAGCTGTGAGGGCAGGGGAGTATCTCACTGGGAGATGAGCTGTGAGGGCAGGGGAGTATCTCACTGGGAGATGAGCTGTGAGGGCAGGGGAGTATGTCACTGGGAGATGAGCTGTGAGGGCAGGGGAGTATCTCACTCGGAGATGAGCTGTGAGGGCAGGGGAGTATCTCACTAAGAGATGAGCTGAGAGGGCAGTGGAGTATCTCACTCGGAGATGAGCTGTGAGGGCAGGGGAGTATCTCACTAGGAGATGAGCTGTGAGGGCAGGGGAGTATCTCACTCGGAGATGAGCTGTGAGGGCAGTGGAGTATCTCACTCGGAGATGAGCTGAGAGGGCAGTGGAGTATCTCACTCGGAGATGAGCTGTGAGGGCAGGGGAGTATCTCACTCGGAGATGAGCTGTGACGGCAGGGGAGTATCTCACTCGCAGATGAGCTGTGAGGACAGGGGAGTATCTCACTCGGAGATGAGCTGTGAGGGCAGGGGAGTATCTCACTCGGAGATAAGCTGTGAGGGCAGGGGAGTATGTCACTCGGAGATAAGCTGTGAGGGCAGGGGAGTATGTCACTCGGAGATGAGCTGTGAGGGCAGGGGAGTATCTCACTCGGAGATGAGCTGTGAGGGCAGGGGAGTATCTCACTCGGAGATGAGCTGTGAGGGCAGGGGAGTATCTCACTCGGAGATGAGCTGTGAGGGCAGGGGAGTATCTCACTCGGAGATGAGCTGTGAGGGCAGGGGAGTATCTCACTCGGAGATGAGCTGTGAGGGCAGGGGAGTATCTCACTCGGAGATGAGCTGTGAGGGCAGGGGAGTATCTCACTCGGAGATGAGCTGTGAGGGCAGGGGAGTATCTCACTCGGAGATGAGCTGTGAGGGCAGGGGAGTATCTCACTCGGAGATGAGCTGTGAAGGCAGGGGAGTATCTCACTCGGAGATGAGCTGTGAGGGCAGGGGAGTATCTCACTCGGAGATGAGCTGTGAGGGCAGGGGAGTATCTCACTCGGAGATGAGCTGTGAGGGCACGGGAGTATCTCACTCGGAGATGAGCTGTGAGGGCAGGGGAGTATCTCACCTAGAGATCAGCAGTGAGCGCAGGGGGAGGGGGTATCTCACTTGGAGATGAGGTGTGAGTGCAGAGGGAGGCCATGTCTCACCTGGAGATCAGCAGTGAGCTCAGGGGGAGGGGGTATCTCACCCGGAGATTAGCTATGAGCTCAGGGGGAGGGGGTATCTCACCCGGAGATCAACTGAGAGCTATGAGCAGAGGAGGAGGGGGTTTTCTGACCCAGAGGTGAGCTGTGAGTGCATTGGGAGGGGGTATCTCACCCGGAGATCAGCTGTGAGCTATGAGCACAGGGGGAGGGGGTGAATCACACACACTCTGTGCTTACAGCAGGGAGTGTTGTGACAGAGAATACATTTTGCATGCTGCGGGTAGAGAGCTCTTACGCAAGGAACTGCGCAAACCCGACCAGCTGATCACCTACTACCAGGACGTAGTGGAATAACGCCAGGGGGCGCCAGAGAACAGCATTTGAAAAATAAAAGCTTAGTAACTTTTGAATGAAGCATAATTTTGAATCACTATAAATTACAAAACGATTTATTTCCACCTTTTCTGGTTGGTCAATTGTATTCTTTATGGTGGCACAACCGCTTTAAGTTTAAAATTTCACATTTTTCTAAATTTTTAGAAAATCTGGGATATTTTCATGAATAACAACAAAACGTATTAATTTAAAATTTACCAGCTGCAACAGGTACAATTTGTTCCAAAAAGAAGATCAGAAATATCAGACTGACTAGCAGAAGCATTTCAAAGTTATTACCAAATAAAGTGACGTTTCAGATATGAAAAATGGGGCTGTCAGAAAGGTTAATACTGATTACCATGAGACAGGGTTAAGAAACATGAAATGGTAATGTGCAGTACATACCTATGCTCAAAAGTGCAGGCATATCATGCCAGTAATAAAAGGAAATACTGATTAGTCAGGGTGATAAAACAATGTATGTAACATGTAGGTGAGTGGTATGTATAAATATCTTTTTTTTTTTTCAGTGCCCAGCATAAAGTGACTACAAGAAGTAGGATTTTAGTTAATACCTCACTGAACACAAGAACAGTTTCCAAAATACTGACAAGACGCAGTTTCACAGAACATTTTTTTCACCCATAGCATGAAAGTAATGTTAATATTATAACTTTCATTACAAAATCTTCAGTTTTACCCAAATTCAGTGATGCACCCTACACCAAAACTACTACATGTAGTATTTTGTATGACCTCTATGATTGTTAAGGACAGCACCAAGTCTTCTACACATGGAACGAATAAGTTGGTGACATAAAGTAACATCTATCTCTTTCTATTCCTCCAGAACGACCATTTTAGAACCTGAATGTAGAGCCATTCTAACTTGTCTCTTCAGAATTCCTCGGTATGTCCTGCACTTCTGTGATGCGTGTTGGAGTACTTGTAAGATGTGTGCAGCTTATTCTTGTGATCTTTCTGATATGTGCACATCTACTTGTGTGATTTGTGCACTGTGCTTGTGTGACATCTCTCAAGTCTGCGCTGTGCTTGTGTGACATCTCTCAAGTCTGCGCTGTGCTTGTGTGACATCTCTCAAGTCTGCGCTGTGCTTGTGTGACATCTCTCAAGTCTGCGCTGTGCTTGTGTGACATCTCTCAAGTCTGCGCTGTGCTTGTGTGACATCTCTCAAGTCAGAGCTGTGCTTGTGTGACATCTCTCAAGTCAGAGCTGTGCTTGTGTGACATCTCTCAAGTCTGCGCTGTGCTTGTGTGACATCTCTCAAGTCAGAGCTGTGCTTGTGTGACATCTCTCAAGTCTGCGCTGTGCTTGTGTGACATCTCTCAAGTCTGCGCTGTGCTTGTGTGACATCTCTCAAGTCAGAGCTGTGCTTGTGTGACATCTCTCAAGTCAGAGCTGTGCTTGTGTGACATCTCTCAAGTCTGCGCTGTGCTTGTGTGACATCTCTCAAGTCAGAGCTGTGCTTGTGTGACATCTCTCAAGTCTGCGCTGTGCTTGTGTGACATCTCTCAAGTCTGCGCTGTGCTTGTGTGACATCTCTCAAGTCAGAGCTGTGCTTGTGTGACATCTCTCAAGTCTGCGCTGTGCTTGTGTGACATCTCTCAAGTCTGCGCTGTGCTTGTGTGACATCTCTCAAGTCAGAGCTGTGCTTGTGTGACATCTCTCAAGTCTGCGCTGTGCTTGTGTGACATCTCTCAAGTCTGCGCTGTGCTTGTGTGACATCTCTCAAGTCAGAGCTGTGCTTGTGTGACATCTCTCAAGTCTGCGCTGTGCTTGTGCGATTTGTCTGGTGTGTGACAAGTGATTTTTTGATGTGTGCCTAACATGTTTTTATTGCATCAAATAATGTTGCTTAAAGTGAATTTCTGTTTTAATTCTTTTACTGCCCTTAGGCTTGCCCTAGAGAAAAACAATAAAATCAGGGATACTCTCAGGGTCAGCAATTCCTCTTCCGCTACTGCCCTGGTCTTTATTTTCAGGCTGCAGCCGTGATGTCCTGACTAAAACACGTGACTGCTGGAGCTTAAAGGGGTTTTCCCACAAACAAAAGTTCATTTTAAAAATGGTCTGTGTCTGACCGTGTATGGAAAATACCACAGCTCCTGAGCGGAGGAGGAAGCCAAAGACAATACAGACATTACATCAGGGGATCACAAAGGATTCACATAGGATTCATTTTGAGAGGTAAAATATTGTTTAAACACAGGCAGTGAAATATTTTACCTCACAAAATGAATCAATCCTATGCGATCCCGTGCTGTAATGTCTGCATTGTATTTTGCAGCCTTCCCTGGTAGATGGAACAAGCTGCTGACCCTATGATTGGCTACAGTGGTCACATGAGATATTACCACTGCAGCCTGTAAACACGGACAGGCCAGGAGCACAAACACATCAATAGACTAGGTGAAAATGAGTAACGCTGATTTTATTATTTTTAGACTAGGTGAAAATGAGTAACTCTGATTTTATTATTTTTAGACTAGGTGAAAATGAGTAACGCTGATTTTATTATTTTTAGACTAGGTGAAAATGAGTAACTCTGATTTTATTATTTTTAGACTAGGTGAAAATGAGTAACGCTGATTTTATTATTTTTAGACTAGGTGAAAATGAGTAACGCTGATTTTATTATTTTTAGACTAGGTGAAAATGAGTAACTCTGATTTTATTATTTTTAGACTAGGTGAAAATGAGTAACGCTAATTTTATTATTTTTAGACTAGGTGAAAATGAGTAACTCTGATTTTATTATTTTTAGACTAGGTGAAAATGAGTAACGCTGATTTTATTATTTTTAGACTAGGTGAAAATGAGTAACTCTGATTTTATTATTTTTAGACTAGGTGAAAATGAGTAACGCTGATTTTATTATTTTTAGACTAGGTGAAAATGAGTAACGCTGATTTTATTATTTTTAGACTAGGTGAAAATGAGTAACGCTGATTTTATTATTTTTAGACTAGGTGAAAATGAGTAACGCTGATCTTATTATTTTTAGACTAGGTGAAAATGTGTAACTCTGATTTTATTATTTTTTTTCCCTAGCGCAAGCCGATGAGCACAAAAATAATTAAAATGAAAGTCCCCTTTAAGAAGGGGGGGGCATACACAATTCTTGCACAGGGACCCTTTGGTCTCAGTGCCCGCCCCTGCATGAGACGTTATAATAATTCATAAATCATATGGTTTTGATTGGCTGCTCCTAGTAAGAACACAATAAAATAAGCTCTAGTGGGCTGTGTGCCCACTATGCATTTTTTAAGCGTTTCCGCAGCGGCAATTACGCTTAAAAAACGCTTGGTAGGAGGTCTGCAATGTTCCCCAATGATAATCCACATGTGCTGTGCACATGCTGCAGAAATTTCCGCTGCGGATTATTATTACGGAAAAAAGCGCAGCACTACCAACTATTTTGCGTAAGCGCAGCGTTTTTGCCGCCATTGACTTGCATTGAATCGCATAATATCCGCATGACTACATGAACACATGTGGAAATTAAGCAATTCAATGTGCGGATGGAGAAGAGGAGACTCTCATCCAGACCCGGGTACCATAGTACCTGTAAAAAAAAAATTAAAATAAAAAAAAACATTATACTCACCTTCTGATGGCCTGCGGTCTTCTCTCCGGTGTGTCTTGGCTCCCCGGTGGCTCGTCAACGTCAGCGGTCATGTGACCTGTCACCTGACTAAATTACATCATGGAAGGTCCTTTTACACCACCGCGGGCCACCAGGGAGAACGGAGAAGGAAACCGGGGGCCATCGGAAGGTGAGTATAATGTTTTTTTTTATAGTTTTTACCATTTTTATTCTTTTTTTTTAACTAACTTGGTCACACGGTTGCATGGATTTATATAGTGTGACCAAGTTGTCAAGCACTTTTCCAAGCCAAAATCTTTTAGAAAACGCTTGACAACCCGCATGGGAAATCGCATGTGCTAAACGCGTGACAAACGCTTGTTCCGGGCTGAAAATACGCATGTAAAATCCACATGAGTTTTTTCTGCCAAGGAGATGCAGAAACGCTCAGGAAAAATCCAGAGCGTTTCTGCATTGTGGGCACATTGCCTAATAGTGGCAGTGGATCAACATACTTAATTCTCATCAATAGTAAGCAGTATAAATTAATATAACTTTGCTTAATATTTCCAGTAATATTCTTAAATTCAGTGTGTTGGTTTAGCCCTGCACTACAGTCACAGTATTTCATGTGAGCCCTTGAGAAAACTAATTGCCGACCCCCGATCCATGCTCTGTTAACCCCTTTACACCCCTTTACAGCATTTCTCACTGTTTCCGGCAATGTGATTGCCGGAAACAGAGGAGCACTGATCCTAGGCTGCAGATCAAAGAACACCTCCTTGTGACCGCCCGGTCACCTGTATTCAGGAACTCTGATTGGAGCAATCATTGGTGACATTGATTGCTCCAATCAGATTACCTGACTACCTCCACCTGTCACCACCCCATCATCTCCCTGTGACCGCCCTGCAGACCCTCACACTTGGTGAGGATTTCTACAGAGCGGTCACATCTGATGTGTCTGTGCTGGGCCTTCTAGTGCCACAGAATATTCTGTGACACTACAAGACCATTTTCTCACCTGTTCCAGTCGCTGCTGCTGCTGCTCCTGGATCTTCTGCTCCAGCGTCCTGGGTATCCTGCTCCAGAGCCTGCTGCTGATCCTGCTGCTGATCCTGCAGAGAAGACTTTGGTAAGTCTGTTCTCCCCTCATCCACCCCAATCCCCCCTCCCCCCTCTTTTTACCCCTCCCCCCCTACCACCATTTTTTTTTTTTGCGTCTGCAGCAGTCTCCAGCTCCGGTCCGAGTCTCCAGCTCCGCCCCCGGTTACCAGCGCCGGGCTCCGGCGCCGGGCTCCCAGTCACCAGCGCCGGGCTCTCGCTCCGGGCTCCCGGTCACCAGCGCCGGTCTCCTGCTCCGGGCACCGTCTCCTGTTCTGGTCCCGCTGCTGATCCTGTTGACCCCTTGGTAAGTCCATCTCTGATCTCCCCTCATCCACCCCAATCCCCCTCTCACCACTCCCCCATCTTTTTACCCCCCTTCCCACCCAATCTCCCTCACTTCAGTGTCCCTGTTAATTATCTCGGTTCTGGTCTCCAGCTCCAGTACCGGACTCCTGCTCTGGGCTCCCGGTCTCCAGCGCCACTCCCGGTATCCTGCTCCGGGCTCCTGCTCTGGGTCTTCTGTTCCAGTCCTGGTGACCCTTTGGTAAGTCCATCTCTGATCTCCCCTCGTCCACCCCAATCCCCCTCTACCCACTCCCCCATCTTTTTACCCCCCTTCCCACCCCAATCCGCCTCACCCCAGTGTCCCTGTTAATTCTCTTGGTTCTGTTCTCCAGCTCCAGTATCGGTCTCCTGCTCCGGGCTCCCGGTCTCCTGCTCTGGGCTCCCGGTCTCCTGCTCCGCGCTCCTGGTCTCCAGCGCCGCTCCTGGTCTCCAGCGTCGGGCTCCCGGTCTCCTGCTCCGGGCTCCCGGTCTCCTGTCCTGGGTCTTCTGTTCCAGTCCTGCTGACCCTTTGGTAAGTCCATCTCTGATCTCCCCTCGTCCACCCCCATCCCCCTCTCCCCACTCCCCCATCTTTTTACCCCCCCTTCCCACCCCAATCCGCCTCACACCAGTGTCCCTGTTAATTCTCTTGGTTCTGTTCTCCAGCTCCAGTATCGGTCTCCTGCTCCGGGCTCCCGGTCTCCTGCTCTGGGCTCCCGGTCTCCTGCTCCGCGCTCCTGGTCTCCAGCGCCGCTCCTGGTCTCCAGCGTCGGGCTCCCGGTCTCCTACTCCGGGCTCCCGGTCTCCTGTTCTGGGTCTTCTGTTCCAGTCCTGCTGACCCTTTGGTAAGTCCATCTCTGATCTCCCCTCGTCCACCCCAATCCCCTTCTCCCCACTCCCCCATCTTTTTACCCCCCCTTCCCACCCCAATCCGCCTCACACCAGTGTCCCTGTTAATTCTCTTGGTTCTGTTCTCCAGCTCCAGTACCGGTCTCCTGCTCCGGGCTTCCGGTCTCCTGCTCCGGGCTCCCGGTCTCCTGCTCTGGGCTCCCGGTGACCAGCGCTGGTCTCCTGCTCCGGGCTCCCGGTTTCCTGCTCCAGGCTCCCAGTCTCCTGCGCCGGGCTCTTGGTCACCAGCACCGGGCTCCCGGTCACCAGCGCAGGGCTCCCGGTCACCAGCGCCGGGCTCCCGGTCACCAGCGCCGGGCTCCCGCTCCAGGCTCCTGATCCTGAAAGAAGAACAGAGAGGACTTTGGTAAGTCATCTCTGATCTCCCCTCATCCACCCCAATTCCCCTCTTCCCACTCCCCACACATCCGTGCGCACATCCAGCAGCCGCCGAGTATTGATCAGTGACATCGTTGCTGTTTGCACCACATACAGTATTTCCTTTTTCCACACACTCTAAAAAAAGTATTGACACACACACACTCTAAATAAAGTATTGACACACACGCACCACATACATAACAAACAATGTCCCGCTCATCCCAAACTTGCTATTCAGCGGAGGAGGCATACGCTATTCTTGCCACCGACACTGACAGCGAGGGCGAGGATCCCACATTTATTTATTTTTCCGACTCCTCGTCGTCTTCCTCTTCTTCCTCCGGTTCTGCTGGACTGCCCCGCCGTCGTCGCAGGAGAGACAATGATCCAGCGCTCCCCACTACTGATCCCATATGGACCTCGCCCCCCGAAAATTATGAACCACTGATTTCTGATTTTGTGGCGGAATCAGGAATCAAGTTTGACACCACCGGCCTCACAGAAATAGACTTTTTCAAAGTCTTTTTCTCTGAGGATTTTGTAAACCTCACGGTGGGCCAAACTAATTTATACGCTCATCAATTTTTAGAACAAAACTCCTCTTCATCATTTTCTAACTGGTCTCCTGGAGACACAGTAGAAATGATGAAGTTTTGGGGCCTGGTCCTTCTTATGGGGATCCTGAACACGCCCGAGCTTCGGCAATACTGGAGTGTTGACGTTTTGTATAACACTCCAGTGTTCCGAATGGCCATGATCTGGAGACGCTTTCAGGCCATCCACAAGTTCTTGCATTACCAAGATAATGCAAGGTGTCCTGCACGAGATGACCCAAACTTTGATCGTCTTTTCAAAGTTCGACCGGTCATCGAACACTTCAACAACAAGTTTGCTGAAGTGTACGTGCCCCAAAGGGACATCTGTGTGGATGAGTCCTTAATCTCTTTTAAAAGGCGGCTTGGATTGCGGCAGTACCTGCCCAGTAAGAGGTCCAGGTACGGGATCAAGCTGTATAAACTTTTTGAGAGTACCTCAGGGTACACTCACAAGTTTAGAGTTGATGAAGGGAAGGACTCCCGGATTGAACCCCCTGAATGCCTCCCCGTTCTGGGAGTGAGTGGGAAAATTGTGTGGGACTTGGTGCACCCACTGCTGGATAAAGGTTATCACCTCTTTGTGGATAACTTTTATACAAGTACCCTGCTCTTCAAGTCCCTCTCTGCGCGACGTACTGCAGCCTGCGGTACTGTCCGCAAAAATTAGAAAGGCCTCCCAAAGACGCTAATTGGGCAGCTGCTCAGAAGGGGTGAGAGCAGAGCCTAATGTAGCGACCACCTGCTGATGGTCAAGTACAAGGACAAAAGGGATGTCCTTTTGTTGACCACCATACATGGTGATGGCAGCACCCTCAGCTCTGTAAGAGGTTCCACTACACAGGTCGCCAAACCAGACTGTGTAGTGGGGTACAACAAGTACATGGGGGGAGTTGATCTTTCAGATCAAGTCCTCCAGCCGTACAGTGCTTTGAGAAAGGCCAAGGTATGGTATAAGAAGCTGGCCGTGCACATTGTACAGATGGCAATGCACAACGCTTTCCTTCTGTCACAATGTGCAGGCCAGACTTCTACGTCGTACCTTCACTTCCAGGAGACTGTTATCAAGGCCCTGATATTTGGCAGCGGAGACAGAGCAGGCCCTAGTAGTTCCAGAATTGAAGGACTGAGAATTGTACCAGGCCAGCATTTCCCAGGGCAGATCCCTCACAGCGGAAAAAAGGAAAGTCACAAAAGAGGTGCCGAGTGTGTTATAAAAGTGGAATACGCAAGGACACCCATTTATCAATGTGACAACTGCCCTGACAAACCTGGCCTGTGTATGAAAGACTGCTTCAAAAGGTACCATACTTTGATGGACTATTAAATTAATTTCTGACGTATGAGAACCTGACAAACACTACACAACTGACGTAGTGTTCGTCAGGTTGTCATACGTCAGTTGTGCAGTGCTCGTCAGGTTGTCCTACACAACTGATGTATAACACTACTGTTAGGTGTCGGTCTGGTGCTGGATTCGAAATGGGTCCAAGACCTTATATGGTCTCCCATTTCAGTCCAGCCAGGGCTGATTCTGCTCAGAATCACCATCAGCCCCAACGCCTAGCTGGTCCACGAGCACTGTTTATCTCCCAGGTAGTTGTGCCTAGCAATGTTAAGCCTGGGTTGCAGAAGGAGACAGGGCTTGTGGAATCTAAGTCCAGGATTTGCCGAACTGAGCATGTCCGTGACCTGGCGGATCATGATTGGTGGGTTGGCACTCACCTGACCCGGTGACCTGCCACCGCCTGATTGGTCCACGGGTAACATCACCAATGGCGCGTCGGTGGGCAGGGCTTAGTCTTTAAAAGACCCGCCCACAAACATGGCGACGCGCTCAGATCATTTTGCAAGTGTTGTTTGTGTGGACGAGTGTATTCCACGTGCTCTCTAGCTGCTCTCTCCGTGACCTGCCGATGCCAGAGTTAGCTCGGCTAATTAGCGTAGGTCACTCAGGCAGGCTTAGATTTGCTTAGGCAGGTAGCTACGTCTAGCAGCCTGGCTCAGCCAATGGGGTTTCCTAATACCTCGAGCAGCCTGCAGACACCCTGTCCACGGGTATCGCCTGTCAGCCACGTGGAGTAGTACCCTTCAGTCCGGTGGCACGCCGGCTGGAGGCACGTGTACCCATCGCGTAGTCACACACGCATCTAGCGCCAATCCCTACAGAGTAGCGCCTGTATCGAAGACAGGGCTACTGCTTTCCCTCCAGTCGCACGTCTCCCTGCAGTTCTTAGAGATTGTGTGAACCGCTGAAGCCCGCTCCGTGTGCATTAACACGGAGTGGTTCTTCAGTTAAGTAGGTGCTATCCCGGTCACTCTTCTCCCGTGCAGTTAACGGAGATAGAGCGAACCGCTACACCCGTTCCTGTGTGCGGTAACACGGAAGTTGGTTGCGTACCTTTCCACCCGGAAAGTGTTCGGCAGCAGTCCTCCAGGCTGAATCGCGGACCCCGGGGTCGGTTGCGTTCCATTTTAATAAAGTTGTCTGCAACCGCCCTCCTAACAACTACATTATAAAATTCAAAAATCAACTACCACTACCAAAAGGGGGGCACTTGTTGGGCATTTCCACTGTTTAGGCACATCAGGGGTTCTGAGAACGTGACATGACGCCCGCAGACAATTCCATCAAAGTCTGCGTTCAAAAGCGTCACTCCTTCCCTTCCGAGCCCTGACATGCGCCCAAACAGTAGTTTTCTCCAACACATGGGGTATCTGCGTACTTAGGAGAAATTGCACAACAACTTATGGGGTGCAATTTCTCCTGGTACCCTTGTGAAAATAAAAAAATTGGGGTCTAAAATAAAATGTTAGTGAAAAAAAGTTAAATGTTAATTTTTTCCTTTCATGTTCAATTAATTGGTGTGAAGCATCTGAAGGGTTAATAAAGTTCTTGAATGTGGTTTTGAGCACCTTGAGGGGTGCAGTTTTTAGAATGGCGTCACTTTTGGGTATTTTATGTCATATAGACCCCTCAAAGTGACTTCAAATGTGATGTGGTACCTAAAAAAAATGTTTTTGTAAATTTTGTTGTAAAAATGAGAAATCGCTGGTCAACTTTTAACCCTTATAGCTCCCTAACAAAAAAAAATTTTGCTTCCAAAATTGTGCTGATGTAAAGTAGACCTGTGGGAAATGTTATTTATTGCAAAATTTTCGCCAAATTTCCATTTTTTTCACAAATAAACGCAAGTGATATCGAAGAAATTTTACCACAATCATGAAGTACAATATGTCACGAAAAAACAATCTCAGAATCAGGGGGATCCGTTGAAGCGTTCCAGAGTAATTACCTCATAAAGTGACAGTGGTCAGAATTGTAAAAATTGGCCCGGTCATTAACGTGCAAACCACCTTAGGTTGTAAAGGGGTTAAAGGGAATCCGTCAGCAGGTTTTTGCTATGTAATCTGAGGACAGCAGGAGATAGGGGCTGAAACACAGAATTCAGAGATGTGTCACTTGTCAAAGTGCGTGCGGTGTTGCTTAGTAATTGTCAAGGATTTATCACGAAGAGATTAACATTGCCGGACAACACTAGTCCAGCAACGCCCCCTGCTGTGATAAGCAGCACACCGTCTATGGACTTTGTACATGGAGAGCCTGGTGTGGGTGGGGACAGCTTTCTCAGCTCTGCTTCATTCTAAATCTAAAAGCTCTGATTGGGTCAGAACTGCTGCACCCAGTAATCTAAGTGATACATTGATAGATTCAGCTTCTATTTGTCTACATTACGCTCCTCTCAGATGAGTAGAAAAAACCTGCCGACAAATTCCCTTTTAGATTTTGTTGCCGGTGTCAAGCTATTGTTTATATGTACCTTTTATAAAACCTATAAAAAGTTTGGAATCAATAAAATATAAAGTCATAGATTTCATTATACCTTCTGAATGCTCGTAGAGTTGTCCGCTAGGCCCACTTGCACTGCAGATTTAAGAAAAAAAAAGACATTACTACATGCATGTAAGAATTATTAACTACAATAAAAAATGGTTCTTTCCTTAAAGGGAACCTGTCACCTGAAAAAAACACAATCAGCCTGCAGATATGGGGATAATCTCCAGATTAACCCTGCTCTGAACTTTATTTCTCCCGGCATCCATTGGATTCAGTCACCGCTCTGTGTATAGTGAGAAGTGGCTGCAAACACTCCCCCTGCACTGACTTACAGCAGCTCAGCAGTAGGGCCGGCTGTCAATCACTGCCGGGGACGAGGTTACAGCCGCCGCTCTCTATACAGAGAACGGTGACTGAACCCACGCCGGCGCCACCCGTGACTGAAACCAGAATGCTAAAAGGAGGAATAAAGATCATTACCTCATGACAGTAGGGGTCTAAGTGCTGGGCAGGTTCAGAACGCTATTAATCTGCAGATTAACTCCATATATGCAGAAAAATAGCTTCTTTCATGTCACAGGTTCCCTTTAAGGAAAGAAAAAATAATATTACATCAGTTGAGACACTAGAAAGACCTAGGTGTATTCTGACCATAGGAAGAATCACCAAATACCAAGGTTCAGGAAGAACCAAATAGAGGACAATATACAGTAGGTACGGAAAGTATTCAGACCCCTTTAAATTTTTAACTCTTTGTTTCATTGCAGCCATTTGGTAAATTCTAAAAAGTTCATTTTTTTCTCATTAAAGTACATTCTGCGCCCCATCTTGACTGAAAAAAAAACAGAAATGTAGAAATTTTTGCAAATTTATTAAACAAGAAAAACTGAAATATCACATGGTCATAAATATTCAGCCCCTTTGCTCGGTATTGAGTAGAAGCACTCTTTTGAGCTAGTAGAGCCATGAGTCTTCTTGGGAATGATGCAACAAGTTTTTCACACCTGGATTTGGGGATCCTCTGCCATTTTTCCTTTCTCCAGTTCTGTCGGGTTGGATGGTGAACGTTAGTGGACAGCCATTTTCAGGTCTCTCCAGAGATGCTCAATTGGGTTTAGGCCAGAGCTCTGGCTGGACCAGTCAAGAATGGTCACAGAGTTGTTCTGAAGCCACGCCTTTGTCATTATAGCTGTGTGCTTAGGGTCATTGTCTTGTTCGAAGGTGAACCAAGTCTGAGGTCCAAAGCACTCTGGTAGAGGTTTTCATCCAGGATATCTCTGTACTTGGCCACATTCATGTTTCCTTCAATTGCAACCAGTCGTCATGTCCCTGCAGCTGAAAAACACCCCCATAGCATGATGCTGCCACCACCATGTTTCACTGTTGGGATTGTATTGGGCAGGTGATGAGCAGTGCCTGGTTTTCTCCACACATACCGCTTAGAATTATCACCAAAAAGTTCTATCTTCGTCTCATCGGTCCAGAGAATCTTATTTCTCATAGTCTGGAGTCCTTCATGTGTTTTTCAGCAAACTCTATGCAGGCTTTCATATTTCTTGCACTGAGGAGAGGCTTCCATTGGGCCACTCTGCCATAAAGGCCCAACTGGTGGAGGGCTACAGTGATAGTTGACTTTGTGGAACTTTCTCCCATCTCCCTACTGCATCTCTGGAGCTCAGCCAGTGATCTTGGGGTTCTTCTTTACCTCTCTCAACAAGGCTCTTCTCCCATGATTGCTCTGTTTGGCTGGACGGCCTGGTCTAGGAAGACTTCTGGTGGTCCCAAACTTCTTCCATTTAAAGATTATGGAGGCCACTTTGCTTTTAGGAACCTTGGGTAATGCAGAAATTCATTTGCAACCTTAGCCAGATCTGTGCCTTGCCACAATTCTGTCTCTGAGCTCCTTGGGCAGTTCCTTTGAGCTCATGATTCTCATTTGGTCTGACATGCACTGTGAGCTGTGAGGTCTTAAACAGACAGGTGTGTGCCTTTTCAAATCAAGTCCTATCAGTTTAATTAAACACAGCTGGACTCCAATGAAGGAGCAGAACCATCTCAAGGAGGATCACAAGGAAATGGACAGCATGTGACTTAAATATGAGTGTCTGAGCAAAGGGTCTGAATACTTATGACCATATGATATTTCAGTTTTTATCTTTTAATAAATTTGCAAAAATGTCTACATTTCTGTTTTTTTTCAGTCAAGATGGGGTGCAGAGTGTACTTTAATGGGAAAAAAATGAACATTTTAGAATTTACCAAATGGCTACAATGGAAAAAAGAGTGAAAAATTTAAAGGGGTCTGAATACTTTCCATACCCACGGTATCTGTTTGCACTTAGCAGTGAGAGATGTCACCAGTAGCAGTGCAGGAAGGATTGTGAAATCTGGAGACAGATCCACTTTAACCATTCACATACACATACATGAAACCAAGTAAATTTAAAGGGGTTGTCTGGTCAAAAGTGATAAGTCTGCAGTCACTCTATGTGACTTCAGACTTATGAATCCCAACCCCCAGCACAGGCACTGTGCGATGCGGTGATTTGCCGGTATGAGACCTGGTAATGGAGGGTATGCATGTGTTATACATACCCTTGGCCAGTGGACAGGCCTCACTCTCCATACACTTGTATTGAGAAAGGCTGCGTCTTCTAGTCGAAGCTCCTACTGGCAATCCACGGCACTAGATAGGGCCTGGCCTCACTCCATACAAGTGAACGAAGCGAGGCGGCGCTGACTGGCCAGGGGTATGTATAACACATACATAGCCTCCGGTCCCGGGTCTCATATCGGCAAATCCCCATAGCGCAAAGTGCCTGCGCTAGGGGGATTCATGAGTCTGCAGTCACACAGTGTGACTGCAGACTTATCCATTTGGACCGGACAACCCCTTCAACATTTAGAACTTCAGGATATATGAGAAAAGAGGACAGCTTCTTGAGTAATAAATTACAAAGAGAAGAAAAAGTAACAGCACTGAAGGGGTTCACTATAAAGGGATGCTCATGTACAATACCAATAAAAAGTTTGAACACAACAGTTGATGAAATAGTTTACCTTCATTTTATTGGAATGGGCTCATAGGTCTCTGTGTCTCTGAAGGATGACAAGCTGGATGGCAGCGCTCAGCTTACTGTACTTGTCATTTAGTGTAAAGGATTTATTAAAAAAAATAATAGTGTTTTCATGCACCGTATCTTAAAAAAAGCCGGCCGGCAATTCAGCAGCGGTACCCGACAATTTAGAATAGAAAGAATAGAGCATTACACATAGATTAGATACATAGAAACATGTCAGTCACATATATAATAAGTACAGTGACAGTGTTGCTTACTGTACTTGTCATTTAGTGTAAAGGATTTATTTAAAAAAATAATAGTGTTTTCATGCACCGTCTCTTTAAAAAAGCCGGCCGGCAATTCAACAGCGGTACCCGACAATTTAGAACAGAAAGATAGAGCATCACACATAGATTAGATAGATATTATGTATGTGACTAACATGTTTCTAAGTACAGAGACAGTGTTGGTTACTGTACTTGTCATTTAGTGTTAAAATAAAGGATTTATTACAAAAAAAATTGGCGTAGGGTTCCCCGTAATTTTAGGCTCTAGCGGAGGTTAAGCAGACGACTGGGGCAGATGTTTGAAGTCTGGCAAGGGGGTAATACCCATGGAGCTTCCTAGGCTACTAATGTCAGCCCCCAGCTGAATACCTAGCCTTTACTAGCTATTAAAATGGGGGACCCCCCAAAAAAAATGACGTGGGGTCCCCCCTATTTTAATAACTAGCAAAGGCTAGGCAGACAGCTGGGGGCTGATATTAATAGCCCAGGAAGGGTGCCATGAATATTGGCACCCTCCCAGGCTAGAAACACCAGCCGTCAGCCGCCCCCAGATATTTCCTGATACCGGAAGGTATCACTCAACACTACTCATGAGCGATGACATTACTAAGTTACTGATGTTATCGGTTGTGAGTAGTGTTGAGCGATACCTTCCGATATCAGGAAATATAGTATGGATTGGATCGGACCGATACTCAAAAAGTATCGGATATCGCCGATTCCGATACCGGAAACCGGAAGTCAATGGGACACTAATATCGGAATGAAAATAAACCCTTTCTTTCCTTGTAGGTTAATTCTACATGAAGTAAAACAACTAAGAATAATGTAGAATGTATTATGCGAAAAGCCGGCAATTCAGCAGCGGCATACACCGGTACCTGACAATTTACAACAGAAAGAATAGAGCTTCACACATAGATTAGATAGATAGAAACATGTCAGTCACATATATATGAAGTACAGGGACAGTGTTGCTTACTGTACTTGTCATTTAGTGTAAAGGATTTATTTAAAAAAACAATAGTGTTTTCATGCACCGTCTCTTTAAAAAAGCCGGCCGGCAATTCAGCATCTGTACCCGACAATTTATAACAGACAGAATAGAGCTTCACACATAGATTAGATAGATAGAAACATGTCAGTCACACATATAAGAAGCACAGTGACAGTGTTGGTTACTGTACTTGTCATTTAGTGTAAAGGATTTATTTAAAAAAATAATAGTGTTTTCATGCACCGTCTCTTTAAGAAAGCCGGCCGGCAATTCAGCATCTGTACCCGACAATTTAGAATAGAAGGAATAGAGAATCATACATAGATTAGATAGATAGAAACATGTCAGTCACATATATATGAAGTACAGTAATAGTGTTGATTACTGTACTTGTCATTTAGTGTTAAAATAAAGGATTTATTTAAAAAAAAATTGGCGTGGGGTTCCCCTTAATTTTAGTCTCTAGCGGAGGTTAAGCAGACAGCTGGGGCAGATGTTTGAAGCCTGGGAAGGGGGTAATACCCACGGAGCTTCCCAGGCTACTAATATCAGCCCCCAGCTGAATACCTAGCCCTTACTAGCTATTAAAATGGGGGACCCCCCCAAAAAAATGACGTGGGGTCCCCCCTATTTTAATAGCTAGCAAAGGCTAGGCAGACAGCTGGGGGCTGATATTAATAGCCCAGGAAGGGAGCCATGAATATTGGCCCCCTCCCAGGCTAGAAACACCAGCCGTCAGCCGCCCCAGAAATGGCGCATCCATAGGATGCGCCAATTCTGGCACTTAGCCTCGCTCTTCCCACTGCTCTGTAGCGGTGGCAGTGGGGTAATAGGGCTGGGGTTGATGTCAGCTTATAATGCCAGCTGACATCAAGCCCAGGTTAGTAATGGAGAGGCGTCTATAAGACACCCCCATTACTAACCCCATAGTGAAAGTTAAAAAAAACCCACAAACACCCAGAATAAAGTCCTTTAATTGAAATAAACACACAATTCTTTATTGTTCTAAATTAAACCATACTTACCGTCACGCCCATTCCAGCTGAAGCCAACGATCTCCTGCAATAAAAGAAAAACAATAAACCAACATCATCCTTACCTTTCCATGGTTCCCACGACGACTCCAGCTCTGCTACATTGAGATGACAGGCTGGACCGCAGCAGAACGCTGCCATCCAGCCTGTCATCCCGCAGACACTGAGAAGCGCAGGCATGCTTGCGCTCCTGTGTCTCTCTGTGACGGCATCCAGATGAGCCGACAATGAACTCGGCTCACCTCATGCACGTCACTGACAGCGTGGGAGAATTCTCACGCTGAAGCGCTGAGTGCAGGAGAATTTTCCCACGCTGTCAGTGACGTGCATGAGGTGAGCCGAGTTCATTGGACATGACCTCACCTCATGCACGTCACTGACAGCGTGGGAAAATTCTCCTGCACTCAGCGCTTCAGCATGAGAATTTCCCCACGTTGTCAGTGACGTGCATGAAGTGAGCTCATGTCCAATGAACTCAGCTCACTTCATGTACGTCACTGACAGCGTGGGAGAATTCTCACGCTGAAGCGTTGAGTGCAGGAGAATTTTCCCACACTGTCAGTGATGTGCATGAGGTGAGCTGAGTTCATTGGACATGAACTCGACTCATCTTTATGCCGTCACAGAGACACACTAAGGAGCGCAAGCATGCCTGCGCTTCTCAGTGTCTGCGGGATGACAGGCTGGATGGCAGCGTTCTGCTGCGGTCCAGCCTGTCATCTCGATGTAGCAGAGCTGAAGCTGTCGTGGGATCCATGGGAAGGTAAGGATGAGGTTGGTTTATTATTTTTCTTTTATTGCAGGAGATCGTTGGCTTCAGCTGGAATGGGAATGATGGTAAGTATAGTTTAATTTAGAACAATAAAGAATTGTGTCTTTATTTCAATTAAAGGACTTTATTCTGGGTGTTGTGTTTTTTTTAAATACTTTACTAGAAATTCATGGTGGTCATGTCTAATATTGGCGTGACCCCATGAATTTCGGGCTTAGGGCCAGCTGATAATGCCAAGCTGGCCTTAACCCCTTTATTACCCAGTGAGCCACCGGACCAGGGCCCTGGATGAGTTGGGTACAGCGCCAGAAGATGGCGCTTCTATGAACGCGCCATTTTCCGGGGCGGCTGCGGACTGCAATTTGCAGCGGGTGGGGCCCAGAAAGCTTGGGTCTCCCTGCGCTGCAGATTCCAGCTGCCTAGTTGTACCTGGCTGGACACAAAAATAGGGCGAAGCCCCACGTATTTTTTTTTTTTCATTATTTCATGAAATAATTAAGAAAAAAAGGGCTTACCTATATTGTTGTGTCCGGCCAGGTACAAATAGGCAGCTGGTGGTTGGGGGAGCCCGTTCCTGCCTGCTGTACCTGGCTGGACACAAATATAGTGCGAAGCTCCACGTCAATTTTTTTTTAATTATTTCATGAAATAATTTTTTAAAAAAAGGGCTTCCCTATATTGTCGTGTCCGGCTAGGTACAAATAGGCAGCTGGTGGTTGGGGGCAGCCCGTTCCTGCCTGCTGTACCTGGCTGGACACAAATATAGGACGAAGCCCCACATCAATTTTTTTTAAATTATTTCATGAATTTTCTGAAATAATTAAAAAAAAAATTGACGTGGGGCTTTGCACTATATTTGTGTCCAGCCAGGTACAGCAGGCAGGAACGGGCTGCCCCCAACCACCAGCTGCCTATTTGTACCTGGCCGGACACAACAATATAGGGAAGCCCTTTTTTTCTTTATTATTTCATGAATTTCATGAAATAATTAAAAAAAAAAATACGTGGAGCTTCGCCCTATTTTTGTGTCCAGCCAGGTACAACTAGGCAGTTGGGGGATGGAATCTGCAGCGCAGGGAGACCCAAGCTTTCTGGGCCCCACCCGCTGCAAATTGCAGTCCGCAGCCGCCCCGGAAAATGGCGCGTTCATAGAAGCTGGATGCTATACCTGGCTGGCATACAAAAATATGACAAAGCCCACGTCAAAATTTTTGGGAAAAATTAATTAAAAAATAAATAATAATTTAGGGACTGCATCTTTATTAACTCATCAAATGTCATTTAGTGTTAAAATAAAGGATTTATTTTAAAAAAAATTGGCGTGGGATCCCCTATAATTTTAGTCTCTAGCGGAGGTTAAGCAGACGGCTGGGGAAGATGTTTGAAGCCTGGGAAGGGGGTAATACCCACGGAGCTTCCCGGGCAACTAATATCAGCCCCCAGCTGAATACCTAGCCCTTACTAGCTATTAAAATGGGGGACCCCCCCAAAAAAATGACGTGGGGTCCCCCCTATTTTAATAGCTAGCAAAGGCTAGGCAGACAGCTGGGGGCTGATATTAATAGCCCAGGAAGGGTGCCATGAATATTGGCCCCCTCCCAGGCTAGAAACACCAGCCGTCAGCCGCCCCAGAAATGGCGCATCCATAGGATGCGACAATTCTGGCACTTAGCCTCGCTCTTCCACGCTGCCCTGGTGCGGTGGCAGGGGGTAATAGGGCTGGGGTTCATGTCAGCGCCAGCTGCCATGAAGCCCAGGTTAGTAATGATGGGCGTCTATAAGACACCCCCATTACTAACCTACAAAGTGTTAAAAAGAAAAAACACACTACACCCAGAAAAAAATAATTTATTTGAAATAAAACACACCATTTTATTTAATTCTTAGTTTACTAAAAAAAAATAGTTACCTGTCCACGTTCCTGCGCTGATCTCCCATGCACAGCTGTCACATCTGGAGAAGGTGACAGCTGTGCATGGCTGCTGTAAGCTCACGCTGCCGGGAACACGTCCGCTCCCGGCAGCGGGAGCCACTGACTGAGGTCACCGGAGTGCATTCAGGCAGCGCAGCTCCGGAGACCTCCTTTACGGCACTGCTGTACCATGGGAATTTCTCACGATACAGTAGGGCCGTAAAGCAGCTAACCGGAGCAGCGCTGCCTGAACTCCGGCGAACCCGCTTATGCAATGACGGGGCTGCTTTACGGCCCCATCATTCTAGCGGCGGCAGCGGTTCAGAGCGGTCACATTCTATGTGGCTGCTCTGAAATGGAGATCTTCGTGGGACACTCGTGGACTACTACGGAGGGGTAAGGATAAGGTTGTGGTTTATTATTTTATATTTTATTACAGGAGATCGATGGCTTCGGGGAATTAGGTGTCTAGGTGAGTATAGGTGTAGTTTTTTATTTTTTACTTTATTTTAGGTGGCGTTCGGCGGGGACAGGTAATGTATGAACTAATTTCTTTTAGGTAACCACTGGCCACCAATGACATGTATCTAACATTTATTGGGGACACAGTAGTGCAATTTAAATAGCAGGATCAGGCTGATGGGAACTACTGCTCCCATCAAGCTGATCCTGCTGGCACGAGTGGACGGGGGACAGACATAGGCCGATGGGAGTAGTAGTGTCACATCGGCCTATGTCTGCCTGCACGCACACACCCGCACACATCGCACAGACACCGCACACACCCGCACACATCGCACAGACACCGCACACATCGCACAGACACCGCACAGACATCGCACAGACACCGCGCACACCCGCACACATCGCACAGACACCCACACACACCAATCATGACGGGTCTGGGAGGTGTGGCTGACCTGTGCGGCCGTGGGAAAGTTCATGTGAGCTCATGCAGTCAAGCATGAACTCACATGAACCCTCTGAGGGCAACGCGGCGACTTCAAATGAACAGCTGATCGGCATCAGCTGATACCTCAGCTGTTCATTTGAAATATCCGGCGGGAAAGCGCAGCACAGAACGGGAAAGCCGGCGGTGAAGTCTTTTCACTGCCGGCTTCCCCGCCCGGGTCCTTCGCTCCCCGCTCCTTGGTGCTGTGCTCCCCGCCCGGTCCTAACTTACGATCGGGATGGGAGGTGGCGAGGGGAGCGGAGGATCGGGGTGGGAGGCTGCGGGGAAGCAGTATGGGACTGTGTGAATGTTTAAAAGCCGGCGGCTTTTTACCGCCCGCCGGCTTTTAAACAATCAGGAGAATTCTCTCACGCTGGGATGGCGTTCTGATGACAGGCTGGATCTCAGCTGAGCGCTGCCATCCAGCTTGTCATCCTTCAGAGACACTGCAGAGCACAGGCATTATGGGAACTTCCGATTCCGGTATTCGATATTGTAAAAGTATCGGAATTAAGTATCGGAATTCCGATACCGCGAATATCGGCCGATACCCGATATTTCAGTATCGGAATGCTCAACACTAGTTGTGAGACATAACCGGGAGTGACCTATGAAGCATGGTTCTCAAAACGACGCTCCATAGCTTGCTGTACAGAATCGTTAGATGTCGTGGGAACCCCAATGGGTTACGTCGCAGGTGCAGAGATTGTAATTTAAAAATAAATTGGCGAATGAGCGAGAGTTTCTTCCTTTTATTTATTTAACTTTCCTTTTATGTCTTTCAGGTTCCCATTTTTGGACTTCTTCTGATTGGCTGGATTACGTTGGATCTTCATGTTTTTTTTTTGCTTTTTAATAAATAGGTGAACGAGGTGTGGGGGAGTGTTCTTTAAAATAAACTATGTTTTCCTGTGTGTGTGTTTTTTTTTATTTTTTATTACTGGGTTAGTAATGGGGGTGTCTGATAGACACCACTCCATTACTAACCCTTGGTTTTGATGCCAGCTGACATTACAAGGCTTAAAATGACAAATCCCGTCACTCATGTGGTTGATTAAAAGTTCTTTTTAATGGAGGTCCACATACAAAACATTTCAGCCCATCCCAGACTTTTGTCAATCATTACATTACAAAGCTGACATCAACCTGATAAAACTACTACCCCAATTGCCACTGCACCATCGCAATCAGGAAAAGCCAGCAAAGAGCCTGAGTTGGCGCATCTCATCGATGCACCAATTCTGGGGTAACTGCAGGCTTTTATTTTTAGGCTAGGAAAGGGCCAATATCTATGGACCTTCCTATCTTGTTAATACAAGAGCACACCTCTGTTCTTTACATAGGCTGGTTATAAAAAGTAGGGGGGAACATACATCATTTTTTTTTATTTATTTATGATATGCATGTGTTTTTGGGTGCATTTGCGCTGTGAAAACACACGTTACAAAGTGTGTTCTTTTTTTACTGCAGTGCTGTTGGAAAGTTCTCACCGCACATGCGTTAATGTCAGTGAGGTGAACAGAGTTCATTGGATAAGGACTCCGATGACCTTTCTGCCAGCACGGGAGACACTGAGGTGCGCAAGCTTGCACAGCTAATTGTCTCTGCAGGATGGCAGACTGTATAGTCGTATCTTGCGACAATACAGCCTGCCATCTTGATGTAGCAGACCTAGACCTGTCGCGCAACAAATGGATGATTTTATTCACGTCAGGGACAGGTGAGGATGATGATGCTTTATTATTTTATTTCAATTGACATCGGCTTCAATGGAATGGGTGTTATGTTATTAGTTAAATTTAGATTTATTAAAGGAGTCTATGTGTTTCTTTCAAATAAATTAATTGATTCTAGGTATTTAAAAATTGAGCGGCACTCGCAAGGTCCGAGAGCCGTGTGATTTTATTTTTCTCGCACCCATTGACTTGCGATTTTTTTTCTAAGTCCGATTTCAGCTGTGAAAAAAATCACAGATGAGCTGTAACTCATAAATTAATATTGGTCAAAGTAGAATCCAATTTTTTATCGGATTGCACTCGTTCGTTTTCCTTGAAAATGAATGTGAGATAAAACATTTCCCTGCCTGTTTTTAAAAAATGTTTTACCTCAAAGAAAGAATTTTTTGTGATCCAGTCCTGTAATGTCTGTAGACTCTTTTGCGTCTCCCCCTTCCCAGGAGCTGTGGAATTATCTGTCCATGTCCCTGTACCGTCAGACAAAGCCATTACACAGTACACAGCAGGGGCCCATTTATAAGATTAAATAAAATGTTCCTGTGCTGAGATAAACACATCCAATTGTGGAATTTATTATTATCAAGATCTATTGATTAAAATGAACTTTGCGGGTAAACCCCTTTAACTTTTTTACTTTGGCTGTGTTCACACATGTTGTGTTTTTCAGCTTCAGAAAACTGCATCAAAACACAATCTCTGGCAGGAAATCAGCTGTGTCAAAAACGTTTTGCTGCGTTTTTTGAGTTTTTTCAGCGATTTTTTTCACTGTCCTGTCTCTATTTATGCATGTACATAAAGTTCTGTTAAAAAAGAACCCCATTCTATTTCACCATCAAAAACGCTGCTGCAAATTTTAGTGCATTTTTTCAGCGTTTTTTTCACCACTGTATAAGGATGCGATTTTCCTCCAAACTATCAGTAATTAATGGGGGAACTCTCCTACACCTCTATTGAGGTCCGATATTAACTATTAACATCAAACTTGACTATTAATAATTAATTTCCACTAACGTTATCTGAGCCCTATACTATATACCAACTGAGACAAAACCGTGTGCTAATAAAAGGTATTTATTACACAAAAGTCTACAGTTAATATACTACTATGTATCACACTAACACAGTACACAAAACGGATTCACAATTCCCAATTACCTAATATATTTTCCACCCACGTTTGCTAATCACTCATGCAATATCGGCCCACCCAACTATACCAACTTTGCCTATATATATCTATCAATATCTAGGAGGGTTAGTACAGGGTATGTAGGGCTAGTAAGTAAAGAAGTTACAGGGGAAGAGAGATACTCAGCCATGTGTTGTTATGTCCATCTTCAAGAGTCTAAGGGGCCCTAGCACATGTGGATTCTGGGGTTTTAAGTCCAGCCAGTGTCCAGCTTCATGTCACAGGAAATGATGTATTATTCCCTGCTCACTGGCTAAGGTCTTTGTTCAAGTCCAACCATACTCGCAAAACCTGTTTTAGCACATGGCTGGACATTCTATTGAAACCTCCCCCAGCAGCAAACAGACTGAAACACATGGGGAGATGTGGGGCCAATATATACATGTATACTTATCTGCAAGCATGGCTAGCATGTATATACATGTACAACCTGGGACACTTCCCTTTACAACCACCCATTATTTCCCATGGGTGAAAAAACACTGACAAAAATGCTGAAAGAAGTGACATGCTCTATTTTCCAAAAACCCAACCAAGGCACAAAATACACAACAACAAAAAAGCATGATGTGTGAACAGAGAATTCTGGTTTCTCATAGACTTTGCTGGTACTGCAAAACACAGCTGAAAATTTGCATAAAAATCTGCAGCAAAAAATGCTAAAAAAAACACAACATGTGTGAACATAGCTTTTAAGTGAAGTTTAACTTGAACTTATTATATGTTGTCAAAATTACTCACAAAACGTCGCTTTCAAAAGCCACAAAAGACGACGGAGGGGTTTCCTCATTTCTTGTGAATTTCTTTCTGTAGAAACATACAAATCAAGGTCTGTGTTAAGAGTCAAAGTGAAAAGAAAAATACTATTTTAAATGATAAAACCATCAAGGTAGAGGGAGTTGTACTTGCAAATGTGGAGTGAAGAAATGTTCATTGTTCTCATGGGTCTTAATTCACCAACAACGACTTGGATATTGCATTTTACCTAACCAGGTGGGGGTCAGAAAGGGCAGATAGACACCTACACCATCACAAGACCCTACAATTACCATGAAAGGCAGCACCCACCACTTCCTCACTGATACCTCTCCTAGATAAGAGCGGTCTATGCGGTATGCAATGTATCGTCCTTCAGGGAGCGCTTCTTCCCAGACCATTTCAAGGTCTCCAGCATATCCAACTCCTTTTAAGTACCAGCCTACTGCTCCAATCATGCATTCCCCGTCACCTCTTTTGCCATACTTACGGATGCAAAGTCTGCTTCCAATATCACGGGCTGGAGTAACTTGTAAGTTTCGTAATAGTGAGATCACAGATGTCTATGCAAGCACCGTGTAACGCATGTTACACAAGTCTTGAATGGTGGCTCAAAAAAAGATGAAGAAGCATCAACTTCAATATCATCATAAGAAGCGTCGACACAAGTTTGCAAAAAGGTATGAAAAGTGAACTGTAGAAGATAGGAAACGGGTGGTTTGGAGCTATGGGACAAAAGTCAATAGACTAGGCTATGATGGGTGCAAATGGGTCTGGAAGAAACAAAGGAAAATGGGGCTAACGGATGGAGAAATTGAAGGAACTGTCAAGTTCGGTGAAGGAAGCCTGATGATATGGGGTTGTTTCACAGCTAAAGGCGTTGGATACTTTACCAGAATCAATGGTGGTCTCAATGCTGAGCTATATGTGAGTATCCTACAAGACGAATTACTTTGTACACTCGAGTACCATCGGTATGAAAAGGACAACATAGTGTTCCAGCAGGACAACGACCCAAAGCATACGTTGAGATTGGCAAATAAATGGTTCAATGACAATGAAGTCAAAGTGCTGGATTGGCCCCCACAGACCTCAGACCTTAATCCAATTTAACACTTGTGGGTAGAATGGAATAAAAAACTATATACATATCCAAGCGAGTCGAAGAGCATGCACCAACTGGGAACATGTAAAAGAGAACCGGAATTAGATGTCGGTCAAGACATGTTTGAATCTGATCGAGAGCATGCCCAGAAGGATTCAGGCAGTGTTGAAAGCCAAAGGTGGATTTACAAAATACTAATAAAATAATAAAAAATTGTATTTAGATTTTTAGGAGCAAAACAGTAACAGTGCAGTGACATGACAAGAATCTGCATAATTAATCATATGCTAAATAGTTGCAACTCAAGTTTATATATGAGATAGACAAGATGATTGTCTATAAAATGAGGGTAGTGTCACAATAAAAGAAGTAGTGGATGGTGAGATATGGAGCCTGAAAGTCAAAAGTTCAAAACATTGATACTCTTTTGCTCTTCACTGTATTCATGTGCAGTTGGTGGTTCTGGCGATGTATTCAATTAATAATGATGGTTCCAGTGCTATATTCAATTACCGATTATGGTTCTAATAATGAATTAGTGTATTAATGGTTGTTTTGGTGCTGTATCTAAGTACTGATGATGATGCTGGTGCCATTCATGTACTGATGGAATGTTCTGGTGATGTATTCATTTAATGATCATGGATCTGGTGCGGTCTTCCCTCATTAAAAACAAATTAAACAATTAAAAAAAATTTGGTATGTCCACATCCTTAAAAGTCTGATCTATCAAAATATAAAAAGAACTAACATATGCAGTAAAGAGAAAAAAAAATAGCAGAACTACTTTTTTGTGTCACCACACCTCTTACAGCAAAAAGCCATCCAAATGTATGCACCCTGAATTGATAGCAATAAATATTTCAACTTACTATGCAAAAAACAGCCCTCACATAGCTTCATAGATATATTTTTATTGTTCTAACAGGTCCTAAAAAAAGCATCACAAGCTAAATGTTGTTTTTTTTTTTACAAAAATAAGAATCTCTGAAAGTTAGGGATTACTGTAATCACAAAGACCTGGAGAATCATGTTCACACGTCACTTTTACCACATAAAGAATATCTTAAAAGCAAAACCTAAAAAACAATGATGGGATTGTGTTTATTCACTGCAGGTATACCATGAACTGCTGGGAGGGGTGCCACTTGAATTTTCGCCTTGGGCACCAAAAAAAAAGCTAGAATCAGGCCTGTCCCCACAGACGTTAGGAAGCTAACCGATTCAAGCCAAAATCACCGGGTTTAGCCAACTTCTATCTCATGAGTCTGAGGGCATTTAGAATTAAATAACTTTTTGATCGCTGGGCATCAAAACAGCTCAGACCCCAAGTGATAAAGTCACAATATGATGCTGTTTTTCAGTTACAGTATGGTGGTTCTAAAATCATGTTATAAAAGTATAATTTAGTAACTATATGGCAGTATTAGTTACGGTATTAACCACACATGGTATAGAGAGATTCAGTAATGCTATGGTGGTATGTGGTGGTACTGTTCAATCAATACAATCAATATAGTTGAGGATTTCTATCCTTTAACCCTTTCACGACCTTGGGATTTTCCGTTTTTCGCTCCCCTTTTTCCCAGAGGCATAACTTTTTTATTTTTTAATATGTCCCTGTGATGGTTTATTTTTTCTGGGACGAATTGTAATTTTGAACGACATCATTGGTTTTACAATGTCGTGTACTGGAGAAAAAGGAAAAAATTCAAAAGTGCGTCAAAATTGCAAAAAAAGTATAATTCTACACTTGTTTCTTGGTTGTTGTTATTTTACCATGATCACTAAATGCTAAAACTGACCTGCAAGTATGATTCTCCAGGTCATTATGAGTTTGTAGATACCAAACATGAATAGGTTATTTTTTTTAAAGTGGTGAAATAAATTCCAAAGTTTGTAAAAAAAATTATAATGGCACCATATTCCGAGACCCGTAGCGTCTCCCTTTTTCAGGATCTGGGGCTGGGTGAGGGCTTATTTTTCGCACGCTGAGCTGAAGGTTTTATTGATAATATTTTTAGGTAGATATGTTTTAATCGCCGGTGATTGCGTTTTATTGCGATGTTGCAGCGACCAAAAAAACTTAATTCTGGTGTTTTGATTTTTTTTCTCGTTACACAGTTTACCATTTGGATTAATTCTTTTTATATCTTGATAGATCGGGCGATTCAGAATGCAGCAATATATGTATATTTTTGTTTTATTATTCATTTATTTTGAATGGGGCAAAAGGGGGGTGATTTGAACGTTTATATTTAAAAAAAAAAATAATTTTTTTTTTTTACTTTTTTCTGGCCTTAATAGTTTCCTTAGAAGAATTGAAGGTGCTTTCATCCGATCACTTGTGCTACACATGGTTAAAATGATCATCTGCTATGAGCGATGGCCAACGGGTAACGCTCATGGCAAATCGGCACATGATCCTGCTAAAAAACAGATTGCAGTAAAAAAGAAAACTATTTAAGACATTCCCGTCCTTATTTGAATGAACTAATTTTGCATTGTATCTTTTCATTTTTTATCACCCCTAACAAATCCAAAAACAGGTATAACTACCAGACATGTGAACATAGCCTTACAATACAATGTAACGAATGATAGTCGTATTTAGTGCTTACGTTGGCTGCACCTCCTCCTCACTGTCGTCCTCAATAATTGGACGCTTTCTGCCTCTTATTCTGGACGTCCTTCCTAAAATATATAACAAAACTGATTATGATTCTCATTCACCTCCAGATTTACACATCATCAGAGAAGCAGTCTCCACCTCTCACCATGGAAGAAGCAGAACCTATTACACACTGTAGGGATAAAATTATTGGGACACATACACATTACTCCTGGAGGAAATTTTATGACATTCCTTTTTAAATCCAGGGTCATTAACATGGAGTTGATCTCCCTTTGCAGCTAATAAAGCTTCCACTCTAAAAAAAAAAATTGGGGATATTTCTGTGCAATTTGTTGTCCATTCTTCCAGAAGAGCAGTTATCAGGTCAGACACTGATGTTGGACAAGGGGACCTGGCTTGTAATCTCTGGTTAATCCAAAAGGTATCTATCTGATGGAGTTGAGGTTAGGTCTCTTGAAGGGTCAGTCATGTTCTTCCACACCAAACTCACCCAGCCATGTCTTATTTGAACTTTCATGAACTGACTTGTGACAACATATGACAGCAAGATGCTGAATTCAGGGAGCTCTTTAGAACGAGCCATTTTATCACAACTGTTCGCACAGGCAGACTACATGCTTAGATGCTGGATTTTATACCCATGGCAATGAACCAAAAGAGAAAACCTTAATTCAATGATTAAGAGGTGACTTTTCATACTTGTTCACACAGTGTGTAAAGCTTCCTTCACATGTACATGTTTTCAGCACGTGTGGCATTCGCTTTCACATGCATTGAAGACACGTATGCACACATACCTATCATAATCTATGGAGATCTTTGCATGAGACCCGTCCGCATGGATTACAAGGGCCAATACACATTTCGGGCTCCGTGTGAAACATCCTTGTGACAACCGTGTGCTGTACATGTTTAACATTGCAAAGTATAGGAGAAGCTTTGGAATTGATATTTAAGTCATGGTGGAAAAAAAATGAATTGCACACGGATGGAACACTGATGGCACACGGATGACACACTGATCCAAAATACTTATGACACCGGTACCATTTTTCCAGTACCGGTATTATATGGACATGTGAAGGGTGGTTTAGTCAAAGGAATCTGTTAAACATGTCGTCGGTCGGGTAACAAACCCTGAGCTGGAGGTTTTCAGGAGGCAGACACAGAGCTTTTCCCCAGGATATTGTAACTTACTTTTTCCTCTCCTTGTAACAAGAATCATAACCTTTCTAATATTTCGACATAGCCGCAAGAGGGCTTGTTTTTTGCAGAACACCACTTATTCTATGAAATAAGTGGAAACGGTGAGGAAAAAAACTGTAATTCCACATTTTCTTTTTCAAGGTTTTGTACTAGCGCCACTTAGGGTATGTGCACACGATGCAGAAATGCTCAGGATTTTTTCCTGAGCGTTTCTGCATCTCTCTGGCAGGAAAAAACGCATGCGGATTGTACATGCGGATTGTACATGCGGTTTCCTGCCAGGGACATGCGGATGTGAAGCTTTCTTCACTTGCATTTCCACATGCGGGTTGACAAGCGCTTCCCAAGCGATTTTAGCATCACTTGGGGAAAGTGCTTGTCAACTTCACACTATATAAATCCATGCAAACGGCATGGATTTATATAGTATGTGAATGTCAAAAAATAAAAAATAAATATATACTTTACCCTCTGATGGCCCCCGGTGTCCTGCTTCATCGGTCCCGGCTGCCGGCAGTGAAGACTGTAGGACCTTCCGACGTCAGCGTCACGTGACCCGTCACATGACTCTGACGTCAGCGAAGGTCCTTCATTCAACCGCAAAGTGCCCGGGAAGCCTGGAGGACGCTGCGCGGGCCGTCAGAAGGTGAGAATATATGTTTTTTTATTTTATTCTTTTTTTTTTAATGGTACCTGGGTCTGGATGAGAGTCCTCTCCTCCACACCCGGGTACCATCCGCACATTAGACCGCATGAAAAGCGCATCAACATATACAGTGATGCGGATTTCATGCAGTCTAATGCAAGTTAATGGCGGCAAAAGAGCAGCGTTTCCCCAAAATTAATTGAAATGCTGCGGATTTTTGACCGCAGCGTTTACGCTGCGGAAAAATCCGCATCATGGGCACAGTACATGCGGATTTCAATTGGGGAACATTGCTGCCCTTCTACCATGCGTTTTTCATGCTTTTCCGCGGCGTTTACGCAACTGCAAAAACGCCGCGGAAACGCACGAAAAACGCATCGTGTGAACTCAGCCTTACTTTGTGCTAATCTAGTGGTGATCTGTTACCTTTGCTCTATGGGTCAGTATGGTTACGGGAAACCAAATCTATATATTTCTATTCATGATTTACTAATTAAAAATAAAATAAAACATTTACAAAAACAATTTGGCTTTTGTCACCATATTCTGAGAGCCATATATATATTTTTTTAAAGTGGTCATCCGGCAGTCAAGGTAACCCTTCGTCAATGTGCATTCATACTGCACGGTGGCCCCATGTTCATTAGAACTGATGGCCATTATGTTAAAGTCTGTTACATGTCACCATCACACTTGACAGCGGTATTAACCCCATAACGCCCAATGACGGACACTGCACGGCATGAGCAGGTGTAAGTTAATGCTCCTTGCCGTGCAGTGTCCGTTATGGCTTTAAACTGTCACAGCGTGTAAACACGCAGTGACAGATAAGTGCGGACAGCTATCTGTGACAGCTGAGCAGCACAAGAAGGGGTGCAGGGAGCCATATGGTCGGTCCGCACACCTAGATTGC
This sequence comes from Phyllobates terribilis, assembly GCF_046119375.1. Lineage (NCBI taxonomy): Eukaryota > Metazoa > Chordata > Amphibia > Anura > Dendrobatidae > Phyllobates > Phyllobates terribilis. The sequence continues at coordinate 46,431 of NW_027365688.1, read as the reverse complement.
TGCGATCGGTCAGTCAATCTGACTGACCGATCTCAGCATGATCGTGCAGGAGATGCTGAAATATCAGCGTCTCCAGCCCGATCAGTGTCGGAGTTCAGCGCCGCCAGTGGCTGAGCTCCGGCACTAAACAGCTAGTAGCCGTGTCAGCACCACCCCTGGCTGTTAACCCCCTGACAGATCGGTGGCCCTGCGAAGACGTGGGGCCCAATCATTGCCATGGTGACCAGGGGTCGTCATGACGACCCCCGGGTCACCAAGCTACGGAAAGCTGCTGAAACCATGCTCACAGCATGGGCTCAGGAGCTTTCACTAAAGGTATAATGAATGCACTGCAATCTAGTACATTGCAATACATTATACCTGTGATCAAAGAGATACAAGTGAAAGTCCCATAAAGGGACTAAATAAAAAAGTAAAAAATAAATGGCAAAAAATGTGTAAAAAAAAAATAATAATAATAATAATAATAATTAAAAAAAATATTCACTAATAAATACACATTTTTATGTAAAAAAAAATAAAAAAATAAAAAAAAGTACACATATTTGGTATTGCCGAGTCTGGAACAACCCGACCTATAAAAGTGTCACACTATTTAACCCCTTCAGTGAACGCCGCACAAAAAAAACTTAAAAAAACGAGGCTAACGATGCTTTATCATCAAAAAAAAAAGGGGAATAAAACACGATAAAAAAACCAAATCTAAATAAAATTAGTACCGCTGAAAACGTCATCTTTTCCCACAAGAAACAAGCCGCTATACAGCCCCATCAGTGAAAAAATAAAAAAATTATAGCTCTCAGAATAAAGCGATGCAAAAAATATATATATTTTTTGTATAAAAACGCTATTAATGTGGTACCGCTGTAAACGTACAGAGCTGAAGAATAACTCTGCCTTATCAATTTTACCACACGCGGAACGGCATAAAAAAAAAAAAAAACACAATTCCTGAATTGCCAGTTTTTGTTTATTTTCCCTCCCCAAATTTAGAATAGAAAGCAATCAAAAAATGACATGTGACCAAAAATGGTACCAATAAAAACGTCAAATCGTCCCGCAAAAAACAAGCCCTTACATGACTGTCCCAGAGGACGATTCCCTAAAACAAGGCAGATGGCAACACTGGACGCCGTCTGGCCTGTGAGTTGGTATTGTCCGTCTTTTTAGGTGTGCATAAATGCGCGATCGGCCGCAGTTTTGGACACCTCTGAAAAGTAGGACAACGCTGAACAGAGGTAAGATGGAGCCCAGAAGAGTAACTCTGCTGCCTCATTATAATGAATGGATCCACTGGGGGGTGTCACCTGAATCACGTCACCCAGAGATTTCGATGGAAACCCCAAAATAAGTGCTCAGCATAGAGCACAGGATAAATATGATCCAAAATGTTATGTTAAATGTTCCCAATAAAAGCTTCAAATCTATCCACAAAACAAACAAAACACTCAGATCCATAGAATCATACAATTGTAGAGTTGGAAGGGACCTCCTGGGTCATCTGGTCCAACCCCCAGCTCAAAGCAGGATTCACTAAATCATCTCAGACAGATGTCTGTCCAGCCTCTGCTTGAAGACGTCCATTGAAGGAGAACTCACCACCTCTCGTGGCAGCCTGTTCCACTCGATGATCATCCTAACTGTCAAAAAGTTTTTTCTAATATCTAATCTGTGTCTCCTCCCATTCAGTTTCATCCCATTGATTCTAGTCTTTCCTTGTGCAAATGAGAATAAAGATGATCCTTCTACAATGTGACAGCCCTTGACATATTTGTAGACAGCTATTAAGTCTCCTCTCAGTCTTCTTTTTTGCAAGCTAAACATTCCCAAATCCTGCAACCGTTCCTCATAGGACATGGTTTGCAGACCGGGCACCATTCTGGTCGCTCTTCTCTGAACTTGCTCAGTTTGTCGATGTCTTTTTTAAAATGTGGTGCCCAAAACTGGACACAGTATTCCAGATGAGGTCTCACCAAAGAGGAGTAAAGTCCGATAATGACTTCACGTGATCTAGATTGTATGCTTCTGTTAAAACATCCCAGAATTGTATTTGCCTTTTTTTGCTGCTGCATCACACTGTTGACTCATGTTCAGTCTATGATCTATTAGTATAACTAAGTATTTTTCACATGTACTGTTGCTTAGCTCTATTCCTCCCATTTTGTATATGCTTTTTTCATTTTTATTGCCCAGATGTAGTACTTTGCATTTTTCCCTGTTAAAAAACATTCTGTTACTTGCTGCCCACTGCTCCAGTTTATTAAGGTCTTTTTGAATCCTCTCTTTCTCTTCTCTAGTGTTAGCTATCCCTCCTAGCTTTGTGTCATCAGCAAATTTAATCAGTTTACCCTCAATTCCTTCATCTAAATCATTGCTAAAGATGTTGAACAATACAGGTCCCAGGACAGAGCCCTGTGGTACCCCACTTGAGACATTCATCCAGCTGGATGTGAAGCCATTTACGACCACCCGTTGAGTCGATCACTAAGCCAGTTATGAATCCACCTAACAGTTGCCTTGTCCTTTCAATACTGGGTCATTTTTTCAATAAGGATGGTGTGAGATACTTTGTCAAATACTTTGCTGAAGTCAAGATATACTATATCTACAGCATTTCTGTTAGGCGTCGGGTGTTTGCTGGATTTGAAATGGGTTCAGAACCATCAGTGGATTCTGTAGTCTCCCATTCTGGTCCAGCCAGGGCTGATGGTGCTCAGTATCATCATCAGTCCCAACGCCTAGCTGGTGCACGAGATATACAGGTTGTCTCTTTGGTCTTTGTTCCTAGCAACATGAAGGATAGGTTGCGGAGGGAAACAGGGCTGCTAAAGCTTAAGTCCAGGATTCTCTGCACCGAGCATGCCCGTGACATGGTGGACCGTGATTGGTGGTTTGGGAGTCAGCTGATCCGGTGACCTGGCGCCACCTGATTGGTTGCGGGTGACGTCACCAATAGTGCGATGGTGGGCAGGGCTTAATCTTTAAATAGCCCGCCCACAGATATGGCGGCGCGCTCTGATCATTGAGCTGTGATGGTGTTGTGTGGACGCTTGGTCTTTTGGGCTCCACGTGTGCTTTAGTTTCTGGCAGGCAGGTTTAGTGGAAATAGGCAGGCTTAGATGAAATAGGCAGGTAGCTTCATCTGACAGTCTGGCTCCGACAAAGGGGTCACCATACACCCCGAGCAGTCTGCAGACACCCTATTCCCAGCACCGCCTGTAAGCCACGTGGAGAGATTCTCCTCAGTCCGGTAGCACGCAGGCTGGGAGCACGTATTCGCCGACGTGAGTCACACACGCATCCTAGCGTCTGCTGTGTAGTCCCTGTGCAGTTAACAGGGCTACAGATATATTATTTATCGCACATCTCTCGTGCTGTTAACGAAGATAGTGCGAATCCCTATTCCCGTTCCGGTGTGCAGTAACACGGAAGGGATTGTTATTTAAGTTGGTTGTTTTACCTTCTCACCCGGAAGGTGTTTGGCCGCAGTCCACCAGGCTGCATCGCGGACCCCGTGTACGGTTGCTTTCCATTATTTAATAAAAGTTGTTTGCAACCGTCCCCTTAATAATTTCCCTGATCCACCCAGTCAGTGATTCTGTCATAGAAGGAAATTAAGTTAGTCTGACATGACTTGTTAGTTACAAACCCATGCTGACTCTGGTTAATCACTTCATTCTTATCCAGGTACTTACATACATGTTGTTTAATAATTTGTTCAAAGATCTTTCCTGGTATAGAAGTCAGACTCACCGGCCTATAGTTCCCTGGGTCCACTTTCTTCCCCTTTTTGAAGATAGGAACAACATTTGCTCTTCTCCAGTCTTCTGGGACTTCTCCTGTTCTCCAAGAATTTTCAAAGATTATGGAGAGTGGTTCTAAAATTTCTTCTACGATCTCCTTCAGTACTCTGGGGTTTAATTCATCTGGACCTGGAGACTTGAACTCATTTATGTTAGCTAAATATTCCCTCACAATCTTTCTGTTTACAGATAACCTGGATTCTTTAATTCCTTTAATAGGACAGTGAAGATCAGTTGATGTTCCATTTTCTTTCTGAGAGAAAACAGATGCAAAATAGGAATTAAAAAGTTCGGCCTTCTCAACATCCTTTCTTACCATTTCACCATTTTCATCCTGTAAAAATCCTATAGCATCTTTGACTTTTCTTTTACTTTTGACATACCCCCAAAATCCTTTTTTATTGCTTTTGACATCTCTTGCAAGCCTTAATTCATTGTCAGCTTTAGCTGACCTGATACGTGCCCTGCAGGATCTGCAGACTGCATTATAATCTTCTTTAGATATGACTCCTTCTTTCCATTTGATAAACATTTCTTTCTTTCTTTTTAGCATGTGTTTAAGTGCTGTGTTCATCCATCCTGGTTTCCTTAAATGCTTCCCATTCTTCCTACTTTTCGGGATTGTTAACGATTGTGCTTTGAGAATCTCATTTTTAAAAAATTTCCCATCCTTCCTGGACATTTTTGTCCTTAAGGACATCCAGCCATTGGATCCCTCCTATTCTCTTTCTGAGTCTCTTAAAATCTGCCTATCTAAAATCTAACCTTGAAGTTTGAGTCTTCACATGTCTTCCTCCTCTAGTTATCCAAAATTCTATAATAGCATGATCGCTGCCTCCTAGGGTCACAGCCACTTTTATCTCCTCAACCATTTCCTCCCTGTTTATAAGGATTAGATCCAAAGTAGCAGATCCCCTTGTTTTCTCCCCTACCTTTTGGAAGATAAAGTTGTCAGCAAGAGAGGATAAGAATTTGCTTGACCTGTTAGTTTACTTGAGAGAGATTCCCAACAAATGTCTGGATAGTTGAAATCTCCCATGACCACTACGTCATATTTTTTGGAGAACTTGGTCATTTGATACATAAAGAGTTCATCCATATCTTCAGCTTGCCCAGGTGGCCTGTAGTAAATGCCTACAATGGTGTCCTTTCCGTTGTTCTCTCCTTGTATTCTGACCCAAACACTTTCCACAGAACTCGAAGTCTCTGCTTCAATCTCTCTGCAGATATACGCTTTTCTAACATACAATGCAACACCTCCTCCTCGTTTATCAAGTCTGCTTCTTGCAAATAAGTTGTATCCTTTTAGCCTTGCATTCCAATCATGTGTATCGTCCCACCAAGTTTCAGTGATTCCAGTGACATCATATTTCTTTTCCTGCGTTAGTAGTTCCAATTCTCCTTGTTTCTTGCCCATGCTTTGTGCATTTGTATAAAAACATTTTAGTTTGTGATTGGTTTCTCTTCCTCCCATATTTTTATTACTTAGATTTTTTTGTCTTTGTTCTTCCTTTCCACTTCCAATAGCAGAGATCTCAATAGTATTTGTCAGCTGTATGGCTTTTTCTGGCCTTTTGCTTCCCTTCCCATATTGTTCTAGATTAAAGCTCTCTTGATGAGTGTAGCAAGGCGACTTCCAAATACATGTTTTCCAGTCTTCGTAAGGGGCATCCCATCTCTAGCAAGTAGTCCATCATATAGGTAATTTATTCCATGATTCAGAAATCCAAATCCTTGTTGACAGCACCATCGAACTAGCCAGTTGTTTACCTTTAGAATCTTATTCCACCTCATTGCTCCATGGCCATCCACTGGGAGGATGGATGAGAAGACCACCTGCGCTCCCAATTCTTTCACTTTCTTGCCTAAGTCTTCAAAGTCACTGCAGATGGTTTCCAGGTCCTTTCTTGCAGGGTCATTTGTTCCCACATGTATTAGCAGGAATGGGTAGTGATTTGTAGGTCTGAAAAGTCTTGGTATCCAGTCAGACACATCTTTAATTTTTGCTCCTGGAAGACAGCACATTTCTCTTGAGGTTATGTCTGGTCTGCAGATAGCGGCCTCTGTTCCTCTCAACAGGGAATCCCCCATGACCACCACTCTCCGTTTTTTCTTCACAACATTTTCTTTCTCTATCCAGGAGGATTCTGAGGGCTTACAAGTTTATTCATTGTGGGCAAAGTCTTATCTTGCTGTATTTCTTCATGGTTCTCCTGTGTGAGAGCCTGGTACTGGTTCCTGAGCAGTATGGGTGCTGACTGCCTCTCGATACTCCTGCTTCTCTGGGTCACATGCTTCCATTCCTCTGTTTCATCAGGTGCAGTTCGAATTTCTTCTCTTCCTGTATCATGAAGAGATAATTCTCCTCTGTCTTAAGAACTCTTCACCTTCCTTAATGATTTTCAAGGTAGTTAACCTCTCTTCTAGATTTTGCAACTTTTCCTCCAACAGGGACACAAGCTTGCATTTCTGGCATGTGAAGTTTGGCTTTTCCCTGGCAAGTATGTGAAGATGTATCAGGATATGCAGCTCACCAAATGGCTCCTGGACTCTTCCATGTTCTTATTGTTAATGTGTTATGAAAACAGTGAAAAACGCTCCAAAATTCGGTTTACCGATATCCTCCTTTCAGCTCCAACGGCCAAAATCCAGTGTTCTTTGAGCTCGCGGAGACTCTTCACTTATCCCAAAATGCAGTGGGAATATGCAAATTATCTCCTCAGGACTCCTCCCCTGGTTTCATCTGTCAATGTAAATATAGGGTGCTTCCACGTTACTGATAGCACAAGGGCACTGGAAAAGTGAAATAACTCCTCGCCCCAAAAGAAATATAGCAAATTCTGTGCTCCGAAATTTTAATGCTAGCCCCCCTTTCCCACCCCACCCCCGCCCTCCAGAGTTCCAGTGTGTGCCTACATCAGATTTACCATCCACATGTTTGTCAGGGGTATAACTTACAAAATGGGGTCACTTGAGTGCGGGTATTCTGCTCTTTTAGCATTTAGGGTCTCTGTATATGGAGTCCGCAAACTATTCTAGGAAAACCTATACTCCAGCAGTCAAAAAGCGCTCCGTCCTTCCCGAGTGTCGCCGTGTGGCTAAGCAGTACTGTACAGCCACATATGAGGTATTGCCACATTCAGCAGAAATTGTGGGCCACATTTTAGGGGCCAGTTTTATCCATTAACCCCATTTAAAATGTAAAATCTGGGGCTAAAACAAAATATTTGAGATAAAAATGTAATTATTTTTTCTTCACTGCCCAATGGTATAAAATTCTGTGACACACCCATGGTGTTAATATGATCATTGCACACCTAGAAGAGTTCACTGAGAGGTGTACTTTGTAAAATGGGGTCCTCAGGCTGTTATGGCACCTTAGGGGTTCTCCCAGTGTATGATGGCACCTGATGCAGATCACGTAAGAGAGGGAGCCCTCTCCCTCCTCAAGCCTTCTAAATGCTGTTATTTCTATGGATAACGACATTTAAGGGGTTAAAAAGCTGGGAATGGTGAGGGCAATGCTCCTGACAGTGACAGCCGAGGCTCTGCTATCACTTAAGCCAAGCTCCTGACGATGATGGTGAGGGCACAGCCCCTGGGCCCCGCACAATCGTCATGATGTTACTGTATGTCAGTGGTCGGGAATCCCTTCCCGATCAGGACGTATAGGTATGTCAAAGGTCATGAAGGAGTTACAATTTTAGCAGCAATTTTTCATATTTCCAAGGAAATTTAAAATAAACTGCATTTTTATGGACCTATTCACTTTTGAAGTGACTTTGAAGGGCCTTTTATTGTAACCCCCTAAAAATCACCCCAATTTAAAGAATGGAGGTTTCAAAGCATACAAGAAGTTTGCTATTCCTTGAGGTGCTTTGCATTAATGAAAATAGAAGAAAAAAAATTAATAATTCCATTTAGCCAAATTCCATTCAGCTAAAATGTTACTTCAGCCCTAATTTTTAGACTGCACAATTTATTACGCAATTTCTCCTGAATGCAGCATTACTCCTTGTATAGCAGACCCTAATATTGTATAGCTACTGTACGGTTTGGTACTCACTCGGCTGCGGCTGAGGTAGGCACAGGAAGCATTTTCATTGAAATCCAGGCTAGTTTATTCAGACAGCATAAACTGCTCAGGTAGCAAAACAAAAACACCCTTTTCCGGCACAAAGCGGAAATACAAAGTAAAATGTCCATACAATGTTGCGGGTTCGCCCGCTCAGGTCAGTTTCCAATCCTTAGGTCTTTAGCACAGACCAGCATCCTGGAGATCCACACATCTCCAGACACAGAATGACACAATTGGTCTCCATTTTATTTACCAAACCACGCCCCCGGGGTGGGGATATGTGAGCAGCCATTCCCACCAATCTCTTATGACTGCTCGTAAAAGCGGCCCTCATACGACCTATTAACCCTTTCAGTACTATATGTGCTGGAGCATGCTTTTCTGGGTTTACATCACCGAAGCTAACAACCTCGAGGACCTGTCCGGTGGCCATCTTACATACCCTCCTCTGCCCAAAGCTGGCGGGCTTGGCTATCAATAAGCAAAAAAGCTCAAAATTCGAAAATCACGATACACATGAAGATTAGAAGAAGAATAATCAGTTCTGAGAAGGAAATGCATTAAGCATAACACTGTGTGTGTGTGTATGTATGTATGCATGCATATGTATGTATATATGTATATATATACATACATACATACACTACCTAGTCAGGATGCATGTTTAAAAAGGACTGTATAGATCAATCGGTAACTAAAACACAGAAAACCAATGATATAGAAACAAAAAGAAGACCAGAGTATGCTAAAATATAACAAATTTTAATGGATCAAGCTAAAATACGAATAGGGGTGGGAACAAAGCAACCAGGAGAAAGCGCTGAACAACATGTGTTTCCCACATGCAAATGTACAGTACAAATCAATGGAATATATACCATTGCCACTAGAATACATATATATACATACAGTGGGAATGGAAAGTTTTCAGACCCCTTTAAATTTTTCACTCTTTGTTTCATTGCAGCCATTTGATAAATTCTAAAAAGTTCATTTTTTTCTCATTAAAGTACACTCTGCATCCTATCTTGACTGGAAAAAAAACAGAAATCTAGAAATTTTTGCAAATTTATTAAAAAAGAAAAACTGAAATATCACATGGTCATAAATATTCAGCCCCTTTGCTCAGTATTGAGTAGAAGCACCCTTTTAAACTAGTACAGCCATGAGTCTTCTTGGGTATGAAGCAACAAGTTTTTCACACCTGGATTTGAGGATCCTCTGCCATTCTTCCTTGCAGTTCCTGTCCAGTTCCGACAGGTTGGATGGTGAACGTTGGTGGACAGCCATTTTCAGGTCTCTCCAGAGATGCTCAATTAGGTTTAGGTCAGGGCTCTGGCTGGACCAGTCAAGAATGGTCACAGAGTTGTTGTGAAGCCACTCCTTTGTCATTATAGCTGTGTGCTTAGGGTCATTGTCTTGTTCGAAGGTGAACCTTCGGCCAAGTCTGAGGTCCAGAGCACTCTGGAAGAGGTTTTCACCCAGGATATCTCTGTACTTGGCCGCATTCATTTTTCCTTCAATTGCAACCAGTCGTCATGTCCCTGCAGCTGAAAAACACCCCCATAGCATGATGCTGCCACCACCATGTTTCACTGTTGGGATTGTATTGGGTAGGTGATGAGCAGTGCCTGGTTTTCTCCACACATACCGCTTAGAATTATCATCAAAAAGATCTATCTTCATCTCATCAGACCAGAGAATCTTATTTCTCATAGTCTGGGAGTCCTTCATGTGTTTTTGAGCAAACTCTATGCGGACTTTCATTTGTCTTGCACTGAGGAGAGGATTCCGTCGGGCCACTCTGCCATAAAGGCCTGACTGGTGGAGGGCTGCAGTGATAGATGACTTTGTGAAACTTTCTCCCATCTCCCTACTGCATCTCTGGAGCTCAGTCACAGTGATTTTGGGGTTCTTCTTTACCTCTCTCACCATGGCTCTTCTCCCACGATTGCTCTGTTTGACTGGATGGCCAGGTCTAGGAAGACTTCTGGTGGTCCCAAACTTCTTCCATTTAAGAGCCACTGTGCTCTTAGGAACCTTGAGTAATGCAGAAATTATTTTGTAACCTTGGCCAGATCTGTGCCTTGCCACAATTCTGTCTCTGAGCTCCTTGGGCAGTTTCTTTGAGCTCATGGTTTTCATTTGGTCTGACATGCATTGTGAGCTGTGAGGTCTTATACAGACAGGTGTGTGCCTTTTCAAATCAAGTCCTATCAGTTTAATTAAACACAGCTGGACTCCAATGAAGGAGTAGAACCATCTCAAGGAGGATCACAAGGAAATGGAAAGCATTTGACTTAAATATGAGTGTCTGAGCAAAGGGTCTGAATACATATGATAATGTGATATTTCAGTTTTTCTTTTTTAATACATTTGCAAAAATTTCTACATTTGTTTTTTTTTTTCAGTCAAGATGGGGTGCAGAGTGTACTTTAATGAGAAAAAAAAATGAACTTTTTAGAATTTACCAAATGACTGCAATGAAACAAAGAGCGAAAAATTTGAAGGGGTCTGAATACTTTCCATACCCATTATGTATATGTGTGTATGTATGTATATATATATATATATATATATATATATATATATATATATATAATACACATATAAATAAAACAATAAGAAACCAGGTGTATATCAATACAGACTATATGTATTAGATATGGGGAAAACATATGTACTACCTCTATCAGGGTGTAAATAAATATTGTGCAAAAGAACCACAGGATGCAAGAGAGGGGCAATGATGGAAATAGCTCCTGACGTATAAACTATTCCATAATAATAAACCAATATAGGCGGGTATAGAATAGTCTATAAACCTGTGTATGAGTCTGGAGTAGAGGGGGCATACAGTGCAGCGTCTCCACCCCGACACGCTATCAAGCAGTGGACCCTCGACAGAGCGTCAGCATTGCCATGCAGTTTCCCGGGCCTATGCTCTGCATGGAAGCTAAAATCCTGAAGGGCTAGGGACCATCTGGTCACTCCGGCATCGTTCCCCTTCTTGTCCCTCATCCACCTTAGTGGGGCATGGTCTGACACTAGCCTGAACTTCCTGCCTAAGAGGTAGTATCTTGAAGTGTCCAACACCCACTTGATGGCCTTTTCCACTATGGAGTAATTCTTCCCACAGGATGTCACATTCTGACTTAAATACATTATGGGATGCTCTTCCCCGTTCACTTCTTGTGATAGGACAGCACCCAGCCCGACATCTGACATGTCTGTCTGGACCACAAACTTATTTGAGAAATCCGGTGCCACCATAACTGTCTGTTTACACAGAGCTACCTTCAGTTCCGCGAAGGCAGTCTCAGCTTCTGAAGATTACTTAGCTATAACCGACTTTGTCCCTGTAAGGAGGTCTGTCAAAGGGGCCGCTATCATGACGAAATTAGGGATGAACCGGCGGTAATAGCCCACGATGCCTAGGAACGCTTTGACCTGTTTCCCTGAGAGGGGTAGTGGCCAACTCTTCTTGATCACGTCGACTTTATTTGCGGCTTTATTTCACCTCTCCCTACGACATAACCCAAGTATTTGGTTTCTTCAATGCCCATGGCACATTTCTTCAGGTTTATAGAAAACCCTGCCTTCTTTAAAGAATCAAGTATCGCCTGGACTTTGCTCAGATGGCTTCCCCAATCCTGGCTATAGATCACGATGTCATCCAAGTAGGCTGCTGCATACTTCTTGTGGGGAGCTAGAATCAAGTCCATGGTCCTCTGGAAGGTAGCCAGGGCTTCTTGCAACCCAAACGACATCCTTGTGTACTAGAATCAACCATCTGGCGTTGAGAAGACCGTCTTCTCCTTGGCATCTTGGGACATGGGTATTTGCCAATTCCTTTAGCGAGGTCAAGGGTGATAATATACCTGGCTGGCCCCAACCTTTCAAACAGTGCATCTACACTGGGCATTGGGTAGGTGTCAAACTTCAAGACTTTGTTGAGTTTCCTATAGTCATTGCAAAACTGCCATTCTCTATCTGGTTTTGGCACTAAGACTATGGGACTGGACCAGCCACTCCTGGACTCCTCAATGACTCCCATGCTCAGCATCCGCTTCACCTCTTTTGCAATCACCTCTCGGTGGGCTTTGGGAATCCTATACGGCTTCATATTTACTTAGACATGATGACCCGGAAGAAACTCATGCTCTATGATCCGAATACACCCTGGTAGTTCTGAGAACAGGTCTCAGTTCCGCTGTAGCAACTCTCGGCACTGTGGCTTCTGGGCATGTGACAGCGACTCTGCCAGCTTGACTTCCTCCACGTGGGCTTTGGTCTTCGCCACCAAACAGGAGCTTCCACAAACTCCCTATGTCGCCATGGCTTGATCAGGTTGACGTGGTACACCTGGTAGGGCTTCCTTTTCCCTGGTTAGTGGACTCTATAGTTGACATTGCCAAGCTTTTCAAGAACTTCATAGGGGCCCTGCCACTTGGTCAGGAATTTGCTCTCCACCGTAGGCACTAGTACCCAATTTCCAAGGTGGAAGTGTCTCACCCTCGCCGATCTTTAGTACACACTTGACTGTGCCTCTTGTGCTTTGAGGAGGTGTTCTTTCACAATAGGCATCGCCTCAGCAATCCTCTCTTGCATCTGGGCCACATGTTCGATTACATTCCTGTAGGGTGTAGACCCCGCCTCCCAAGTCTCCTTTGCTACATCCAGGAGTCCAAGGGGCTGTCAGCTATATAACAGCTCAAATGGGGAGAAGCCAGTAGAGGCCTGTGGGACTTCTCTAATAGAAAACAGAAGGTACGGCAGTAGACAGTCCCAGCCCCGGCCGTCTTTCTCTACGACCTTCTTCAACATGGCCTTCAAGGTTTTATTAAACCTCTTCACTAAGCCGTCTGTCTGGGGGTGGTAGACTGAGGTCCTGAGTTGTGTGATTTGCAGGATTTTTCACAACTCCCTCATCCCCCTTGACATAAATGGGGTCCCTTGGTCCGTTAGGATCTCCTTAGGCAACCCCATTCTAGAAAAGATGTGGACTAGCTCCTGGACTATGCACTTGGCAGAGGAGTTTTGTGGTGGTACAGCCTCCGGGTAACAGGTAGCGTTGTCCAGTACCACCAAGATATACTGATGTGCTCTGGCGGACTTGACCAGGGGTCCCACTAGATCCATGGTGATGCGGACCTCAATGACAGGTAGTGGCACTAAAGGGCTACGGAAGTGAGCCACAGGGGAGGTCAACTGATAGGTGTGACAGGACCTACAGTAATTCACAATCTCTCGGTGACAACTGGGCCAGTAGACCCTCTGGAAGATTCTTTCCTGGGCTTTTTCTACCTCCAGATGACCACCTAAGACATGTGCATTGGCCATATCTAACACCCTGCGTCTGTACGGCCCTGGCACTAGTAACTGATCGATTACCTCTCTTCTGAGCTTCGTGACCTGACATAGTAACTCCCCAATTCCAGCAAAGTACGGATATCAGGTATCAGCCATAGACTCTTGAGCAACACCATTCAGAACAGTGACATTATTAAACACACCTTTTAGAGTTCAGTCCCTGAGCTGGGCGATTCCAAAGTTTCCCCACCTCCAGCTCAGGGATGCTGCTTCATCCTCACCCCCAACAAGCACATGAAAGGGAAAACTGTCGGTTGCGGCCTGCGACGAGGTTTCTTTAGGAGCGACCTGGTTGTGGTCTGGCAAACCCGGCTTCCTCCCTTTCTCCCACAAGTCCCAAAACAAGGCAAAGTCCTGCCCTATTATAACAAGGTGCAACAGGTCCTTGACTACGCCCACCACCAGGACCACAGGGTAGTCCTTAGCGTCTCGATGGATACAGCAGATGTCCACTTTTTTCTGCAGAATCAGACGATGAGGAATTATGACCCTCACTAGGGTTACCAAACTCCCAGAATCGAACAGACCAGTCATTTGCGCTCCATTCACTGACACGGGGCATGCCTGCGGTCCCACGCCTCGTGGAGGGACAGCACTGCAGGCAGGATATGCAAAGTAGCGCCGTCCTGTGCTGCAGTCTACTGGCTCGTTGGTCATAGGGCAACAGGCCACTATTAGACCCGGGGTGTGACATCGCCAACAAATTAAGTTATTGGATGGGGCCTTTGGTAGCAACTCAGACCCCTCCTGAACTCTAGGATGCCCCCCAGATGTGGTTCTAGTTCCCCTCTTTTGGGTGTCCATCCCCCATGTTGGGAACCACAGTATGGAGATGCTGCCACCCCTTACTTCCCCAAAGCACTCTCGACCGCCTGGTAGCTTTCTACCAACCTCACAAGGTCATTGGCATTATGGGGATCTCCCTGGGCAACCCAGGATGGCACCAGCCTTGGAAGGGAGTGTATGAACCTGTCCATCACAATCCTCGCCACTATCTGTGCTGGAGAGGAAGATTCCGGTTGCAACCACTTTTGGACCAAGTGTAGGAGGTAAAACATTTGGGACCGGGAAGGTTTGTCACTGCAATAGGCCCAGTGGTACACCCGCATCATGTCAGTCAGAGTCACTCCTAAGCACGCCAAAATCTCAGTCTTCAACTTGGTGTACTCTTTTGCATCTTGCAAGGCCAAGTTATAATAGGCCTTCTGCTGTTTCCCTGTTAAATATGGTGCCAGAACCTCCGCCCACTGCTCTGGAGGCAATATCTCTCGCTCCGCCACCCTCTCAAAAATTGTCAGAAATGCCTCGTCCTCATCACCCGGGATCATCTTTTGTAAGGCTCTTCTTAACGTCTTCCTGGCAAGTGAGTCATCACTTGGACTTGGGGGTGGGGCGATTGAACTGCCATGGATTAACTCGGCTAGGAGGTTTATCTGCTGTTTGTACTGCTGCTGCTGCCACTGCTGCTGTTGATGCTGCCGGAGATTAACCTGCACCAGTTGCTTTATCAGCTCCTCCATGATGCCAGACGTCCCCTACTGGCTGACGGCCTTCACCCAAGACATAAACGGTTTCCTGTAGCAGTCACACTGCCCCTTGGGATTTGTGACTGTGCTTCTAGCACCAATTGTAGGGTTTAATACTCACTCATCTGCGGTTGAGGTAGACACAGGAAGCATTTTCATTGAAATCCAAACTGGTTTATTCAGACAGCATAAACAAAAACATCCTTTTCCGGCACAAAGTGGAAGCACAAAGTAAAATGTCCACACAATGTTGCAGGTTCGCCTGCTCAGGTCAGTGTCCAAACCTTAGTACAGACTAACGCCTTGGAGATCCACAGGTCTCCAGACACAGACACTGAATGAGACATTTGGTCTCTATTTTATTTACCAAACCACGCTCCAGAGGTGGGGATATGTGGGCAGCCATTCCCACCCATTTTTTATGACTGCTCTTAAAACCGGCCTGATACGCCCTATTAACCCTGTCAGCAGTATAAGTGCTGGAGCATGCTTTCTCGGGTTTACATCACCGAAGCTACCAACCTCGATGATACATATTTCCCCTCAAGGACCTGTCCGTCAGCCATCTTACACTATATACATGTCATTAAGGGTATACAAGTTTAAAGATTGCACATTTTTCAAAATTTTCAGAAAATTTGGAAAATTTTCATGAATAAAGACAAAACAACAGATCTGAATTTAAAGGTAGTAACAGGTAAAATGTTTTACAACAACAAAATCACAATCTCAGAATCACTGACAGAAGCATTTTAAAGTTATTACCGCAGAAAGTGACGTATCAGACTTGAAAAATGGGGCTGTCAGGAAGTTTAAGGCTGATTTACACGAGACAGGGTTAAGAAACATGGAATGGTATTGTGCAGTACATACCTATAGGTGAAGCATCATCTCCCTCAGAATCTTCCTCTGTATAGTAATGAAACACTTATTAGTAAGGGTGAAAAAATAATATATATATACATTATATATACAGTACAGACCAAAAGTTTGGACACACCTTCCCATTTAAAGATTTTTCTGTATTTTCATGACTTTGAAAATTGTACATTCACACTGAAGGCATCAAAACTATGAATTAACACATGTGGAATTATATACTTAACAAAAAAGTGTGAAACAACTGAAAATATGTCTTATATTCTAGGTTCTTCAAAGTACCCACCTTTTGCTTTGATGACTGCTTTGCACACTCTTGGCATTCTCTTGATGAGCTTCAAGAGGTGGTCACCGGAAATGGTTTTCACTTCACAGGTGTGCCCTGTCAAGTTTAATAAGTGGTATTTCTTGCCTTATAAAAGGGGTTGGGACCATCAGTTGTGTTGTGCAGAAGTCTGGAGGATACACAGCTGATAGTCCAACTGAATAGACTGTTAGAATTTGTATTATGGCAAGAAAAAAGCAGCTAAGTAAAGAAAAACAAGTGGCCATCATTACTTTAAGAAATGAAGGTCAGTCTGTTCGAAAAATTGGGCAAACTTTGAAAGTGTCCCCAAGTGCAGTGGCAAAAACCATCAAGCGCTACAAAGAAACTGGCTCACATGAGGACCGCCCAGGAAACGAAGACCAAGAGTCACCTCTGCTTCTGAGGATAAGTTTATCCGAGTCACCAGCCTCAGAAATCGCAGGTTAACAGCAGCTCAGATTAGAGACCAGGTCAATGCCATACAGAGTTCTAGCAGCAGACACATCTCTTCAACAACTGTTAAGAGGAGACTTTGTGCAGCAGGCCTTCATGGTAAAATAGCTGCTAGGAAACCACTGCTAAGGACAGGCAACAAGCAGAAGAGACTTGTTTGGGCTAAAGAACTCAAGGAATGGACATTAGACCAGTGGAAATCTGTGCTTTGGTCTGATGAGTGCAATTTGAGATCTTAGGTTCCAACCACTGTGTCTTTGTGCGACGCAGAAAAGTTGAACGGATGGACTCTACATGCCTGGTTCCCACCGTGAATTATGGAGGAGGAGGTGTGATGGTGTGGGGGTGCTTTGTTGGTGACACTGTTGGGGATTTATTCAAAATTGAAGGCATACTGAACCAGCATGGCTACCACAGCATCTTGCAGGGGCATGCTATTCCATCCAGTTTGCGTTTAGTTGGACCATCATTTATTTTTCAACAGGATAATGACCCCAAACACACCTCCAGGCTGTGTAAGGGCTATTTGACCAATAAGGAGAGTGAAGGGGTGCTACGCCAGATGACCTGGCCTCCACAGTCACCAGACCTGAACCCAATCAAGATGGTTTGGAGTGAGCTGGACCGCAGAGTGAAGGCAAAAGGGCCAACAAGTGCTAAGCATCTCTGGGAACTCCTTCAAGATTGTTGGAAGACCATTTCCGGTGACTACCACTTGAAGCTCATCAAGAGAATGCCAAGAGTGTGCAAAGCAGTCATCAAAGCAAAAAGTGGCTACTTTGAAGAACCTAGAATATAAGACATATTTTCAGTTGTTTCACACTTTTTTGTTAAGTATATAATTCCACATGTGTTAATTCATAGTTTTGATGCCTTCAGTGTGAATGTACAATTTTCATAGTCATGAAAATACAGAAAAATCTTTAAATGAGGTGTATCCAAACTTTTGGTCTGTACTGTATGTATTTAACAGTAAAATTATGTCAACAGATATCGCTAATCCACTGGTTAAATAACACAGAGGAAACAAAGGAATATGTTAATCAATAAGACAGTTCATACTCTGGATTGAGGCCATATGCCTGCCTCTCCTTCAATCTGTGTATTCTGTTGCCACCTCGCCTTTTCAAAGGAATAGACTCCAAGTAGCGTAATTGTGAAACGTTATGTCCGGCAGAAACAAGATGAAAGGGAACTGGCAGCATTGTCCTCTTACACCTAATGGTAGATTTATGCTGAGGTGCGCTTTTAAGGGGTTGTACACTAATATTTAAAATATGCCAAAGCGTTTTTATAATGAAAAGCAACTTCTTTATAATTACCTTCCTCTGTCAGTGAGCGGCGCTATCACTGGCCGCTCACAGGCAGCACGTGAACCCCCGCTGACGTCCCGTTTATTGAGGCGTGACTCAGCGCTGGGGTCCCCGTGGTGGCTTCTGGGTTGAAGGCGGGGTTACCCCACCGTGTCACACCCAGCATCCACTGCGCGTTTTCCCAATGAATGGGGAGAGGGACAGCATGCGGTGGATGCTGGGTATGACTTGAGGGGATAACCCCGCACACAACCCAGCAGCCACCATGGAACGCGGAAGAGAGAGACCCCCGGCAGCAGTCTGGACTTGTCGTGACATCAGCGGATGTCAGAGCCGGCTGCAGCCGGGGGTTAAGTGATGCCTGTGAGCGGTCAGTCATAGCGCCACTCACAGGCAGAAAAGGAAGAGGGAGGCAATTACAAAGAAGCAGCTTTTCAACATAAAAATGCTTTGCCATATTTTACATAGTAGTGGACAACCCCTTTAAGTACAAGGGACCTGGGTGTATGAATATGTCCAAGTCCATAAAGGGGTTAATTAATGCAAAATGGAATGAAAGAATTAAAAATGCCATTAAGTCAAATTCCATTTAGCTAATATGTTACTTTAGACCCAAATTTTAGCCTGCACAATTTATTATGTAATTTCTCCTAAACGCAGCATTGCCCCATACATAGCAGACACTAATATTTTCTAGCTATATACAGTACATAGCATTAAGGGTAAACAATTAAAGCGGTTGTGCCACCATAAAGAATACAGTTAACCAACCAGAAAAGGTGGAAATAAATAGTTTTGTAATTTACAGTGATTCAAAATTATGCTTCATTCAAAAGTTACCAAGCTTTTACTTTTATGAATGCTGCTCTCTGGCGCCCCCTGGCGTTATTCCACTACATCCTGGTAGTGGGTGATCAGCTGGTCGGGTTTGGGCAGTTCCTGTCACAAGAGCTCCCAACCGGCAGTCTGCACAATGTATTGCAAGAAAAGAAATGAAAAATTCCATCTCCAAAAACGTTGTATTAAAAAATTCCAAGTTGTTATTACATCATTTTAAAATCTGATGAGGTCACAAGGTACATGGGGATTCACATAGCAACACGTTTCCAATGCCAACCAGCTTTCTTTGTCAAGCTACTATGACATGATTCTGTGATCTTTTAAATATTTCTGAAACCAATATGATGCAGTGACTGGGATTGTATACGAGGGATGTGATATATCCCCCAGAATGTGTACAGAGACCTATTAAATCCATTGGAGTGCATTGCAGTCACACGCTCACCTCCGGCTGCAATGCAGGAATGAAGGTGAGCATTGACCTGGTCAGGCTATCTGGCTAAGGCAGATTAAGTAAAACCCGGCAGGGCCTTCATTTCTTGGGGGAGGCTACAGGAAGGCAGTGGGGCGGCCTCCTCCCTCCAAGCCGGGTTTTCCAGTGGCTCTTGCCACAGGTCCTTTAAAAACCCTGCACTAAGGATTAGTGTGGTTCTATGTTGGAACCTGCTAGGAGCATAGCAGGAAAGCTCATCAGGATTGAGTGTGGCTGAACCCACGCCTGGGAAGGCTCTGCACCTGTCAGGCTCTGAGTGGCCCGGCGCGGCCGTTGCCTATGGCAACCGTTGTTT
Organism: Phyllobates terribilis; assembly: GCF_046119375.1. Taxonomy (NCBI): domain Eukaryota; kingdom Metazoa; phylum Chordata; class Amphibia; order Anura; family Dendrobatidae; genus Phyllobates; species Phyllobates terribilis. The sequence continues at coordinate 27,071 of NW_027365688.1, read as the reverse complement.
AAGGACTTGTGTTATCCCAGAGGACTTTTCTGTTTACCGGTGAGTTGCTGAATAAAGCTGTTTATATTGGACTTGCTTGGGTCACTGCCTCAGTTACTGCAGGTTGTGAACACCGCTGCCTTACAGCTTGGTGGAGAATGCGGGCATAGTGACTGAGGCATACCCCACTGGCCGCTGCATGACCACAATCCGGCCGGCCACCTTTCAGCCCCACCCTGTGGACAAAATGGAGGAGCTGTTAAAGCAGCTGGTACTTACCCAGCAGCAGCAGCTGCAGTCTCAGAGGTAGGAGCTGGAACAGCAGCATAATCAGCAGCAGCAGCTACTGTACCAGCAGCAGCAAAAACCAAAGAACTGTTGCTGCAACAGATTGCTGCCCTGCGGGAGACGCCGACGGCACCAGCCCCGGAACGTCGCGAGGCCAGGGACAAGGTTCGCTCAGCGTTGAGGAAGATGGGACCGGAGGACGATGTGGAAGCCTTCCTGACCATTTATGAGCGCACAGAGGAGCGGGAAAACCTACCGGATGGCCAGTGGGCAGATGTGGTGGCTCAGTTTCTGGTCGGCGATGCCCAAAAGGCCTTCTTCGACCTCAGTCGGGAGGAAAAAAGGACTACCAGAGACTGAAAGGTGAGATCCTTGCCCGACTGGGGGTCAATACATACGTGAGGGCTCAGCATGTATTTTCATAGGCTTATGTGGATACCCGACACGCCCGGTCTCAGGCTTATGACCTCCTGCAGCTGGTAAAGAGGTTGCTCCAGCCTGAGACTTTGTCTCCAGCCCAGATGGTGGAGAGGGTGCTGTTGACCGGCTGGTGAGGACTCTGCCAGCCGCTATCCAAAGTTGGGTGGGGCAAGGGGACTCCAGCACACTCGACCAGGTGGTCAGCCTGATCGAGCGCTACTCAGCCATTCAGGACTTTATCCGGGACTCTGCCCCCTCGCGGCTGTCACGCCGATCCCTGCCAAATCAGGAACCTGGAAAGGGGTCGCGTCCCTCTGCTGAGGACAGTCAGCACCGTACCCGTGCTGAAGGGGTAACCTGAAATGAGAGTCGCAGGAGACCAGTTCCCTCCCAAACAGTCATAAGACCTAACAGTACCTCCACCATTAGGTGCTGACGGTGTCAGGGGAAGGGACATGTGGTTGCTAACTGCCCCCTAACTACGGAACCCATGGACTGCGGGATTATCCACCGGGTCTCAATGTACGCCCAGACTGTCTGCACTGCGATCGCCGACCCCCCTGACAGTGAACCCCAACTGTGTCAGGTACTGGTTAATGGGTACCCCACAGAGGCCCTCCTAGATTCGGTGAGCCTAGTGACTTTGGTACATGGGTCGATGGTGGCAGGAGACAACCTCAGTGGACGGACTGTCGGGGGTTGTGTGCATTCATGGGGACCTCCGAGAGTACCCAACCGCAGGTAGTTTTATCCAAGCCATGTGGAGACATAAAACATGTGGTGGGGGTGGTAAAAACTCTTCCCTATGGGACTGTGTTGGAAAGAGACTTGCCCCCCGAGCCGGAAGTGTCCCGGGACACGTTTGGGACAGTTCAGCTACAGGATGCCACTCTGACTCGGGCGCGGGAAAGGGTGTTAGAGGTAAATGGCGTAGCTCAACAGCTCCGTGCAGATACTGTATTTACACGCATGGTAGTCAAGAGTGAGTTGCTCTATAGGGTAGACAAAATCAGGGACCAGGTCGTGGAACAGTTAGTGGTATCTCAGTTGTACCGTCTGCAGTTGGCACACACACACCTGCTGGGTGGACACTTGGGGGTTAAAAAGACGTAAGAGCGTATATTGCAGCGGTTCTTTTGGCTGGGGATTTACGCGGAGGTCCAAAAGTACTGTGAATCCTGCCCTGAATGTCAGTTGACCACACCCACCGCAAGTTTCCGTAGCTCATTGGTACCCCTGCCAGTAATAGAGGTACCTTTTGAAAGGATTGCAATGGACTTGGTAGGGTCCATTGTAAAATCCGCTCGTGGCCTTCAACATATACTGATGGTCGTCGACTGTGCCACCCGGTGCCCGGAGGCTATACCGCTACGCCACACCTCGGCATAACAAATTGCACGGGAGCTGTTTGCCATGTTCTGTCGCCTTGGACTACCTAAGGAGATCCTGATGGATCAGGGGACCCCTTTTATGTCCAAAATGACAAGGGAAGTGTGCAAACTGCTAAAAATTAAACAATTGCGCACCTCGGTGTACCAACCTCAAACCGACGGGCTAGTAGAACGGTTCAATAAAACCCTCAAGTTCATGTTAAAAAAGGTGGTTTCTAAGGACGGAAGGGATTGGGACATGTTGCTACCCTATTTGATGTTCGCCATCCGTGAGGTACCCCAGGCTTCCACAGGGTTCTCTCCCTTTGAGTTATTGTACGGCAGACACCCTAGAGGTCTGTTGGACGTAGCCAAAGAGACGTGGGAACAAGAGCCGACTCCACATAGGAGTATAACTGAACACGTGGCTAGCATGCAGGACTGGATCGCGGCGGTCATGCCCATCGTGAAAGAACATTTGTTAGATGCCCAGGCAGCCCAGAGGCGCACATATAATAAAAGAGCCAGAGTCAGGTCTTTTAACAAGGGCGATCGGGTGTTAGTACTTGTACCCACAGCCGAGAGTAAGCTCATGGCCAAGTGGAAAGGGCCATATGAGGTTCGAGAAAAGGTGGGGGAGGTAAATTACCAGGTGTATCAGCCCGGAAGGAGGAAATCTTAGAAAGATCGAGAGTGGTTAGTTACAGACATCACTCCGGGCATATCACCAGAGAGTTCTCTACCTTCAGCCAGGGATGCGTCCGGGGGAGAGGTCAGGATAAGTGATGCTCTCACTAAATAGCAGCGACGGGCGGCTCGCTCACTGGTGCAGCAGAATACCGACGTGTTCTCAGAGCTACCGGGTAGGACTACAGTTCTCCAACATGACATTGTCACCAAACCTGGGGTAAGGGTGCGAAAGAGACCGTACCGGGTAACCGAAGCCCGGAGGCAAGCCATCACGGCTGAGGTAAAACAGATGCTCCAGTTAGGCGTCATCGAGAAATGACAGAGTGGGCTAGCCCCATTGTACTGATTACGAAACCAGACGGATCGTTACGCTTCCGTAACGATTTCCGAAAATTAAATGAAGTGTCGAAGTTTGACCTTTATCCAATGCCCAGGGTGGATGAGCTGATTGAGAGACTGGGGTAGGCCCAGTACTTTACCACGCTCGATCTCACCAAGGGTTACTGGCAGGTACCTCTCACGAAATCGGCGGAGGAAAAGACCGCCTTCATAACTACGGAGGGTCTATATCACTATGCGGTCTTACCTTTTGGGTTACATGGGGCCCTGGCTACATTCCAGAGGTTGATGGACATAGTGCTCAAGTCTCATCAGTAGTACGCCTCCGCATATCTAGATGATATTATCATCTTTAGCACCGACTGGCATACGCATCTATCCCAGGTACAAGCAGTGCTGGATTCTCTCAGAGTCGCTGAGTTAACGGCAAACCCAAAAAAATGTGCGATAGGGCTAGAGGAAGCCCGATATTTGGGGTATGCGATTGGCCGAGGAGTTATCAAGCCCCAAATCAATAAAGTTGAGGCCATAAAAAATTGTCCTAAACCGTCAAATACACAGCAGGTGAGGGCGTTCCTTAACATCCTTGGGTATTACCGCCGGTTTATACCTAATTTTGCTGGGAGAACGGCGACCCTGACCGATCTCTTGAAAGGAAAAAAATCAGTAATGGTTCAGTGGAACCTTCAGGCAGAAGAAGCCTTTCAGTCCATGAAGTTGGCCCTGTGTGAACAGCCGGTCCTCATCAGCCCCAACTTCAAGGAAACTTTCATTGTACAGACAGATGCCTCAGAAGTAGGCCCAGGGTGCCAGTGGCGACTTTGCCAATCCTGGTGTTATGTGGCAAATGCCAAGTGTCCTGCACGGTGTTGGGCTGTGAGCACAACCCCCATCTGTGGACGTCAGACCCTCATACCACCCTCATGGAGTCGGTTTCCAACTGATTGTGCAGACACATGCACATTTGTGACCTGCTGGAGGTCATTTTGCACGGCTCTGGCAGTGCTCCTCCTGTTCCTCCTTGCACAAAGGTGGAGGTAGAGGTCCTGCTGCTGGGTTGTTGCTCTCCTACGGCCCTCTCCACATCTCCTTTTGTACTGGCCTGTCTCCTGGTAGTGCATCCAGCCTCTGGACACTACGGTGACAGACACAGCAAACCTTCTTGCCACAGCTTGCATTGATGTGCCATCCAGAATGAGCTGCACTACCTGAGCAACTTCTGTGGGTTGTCGAGTCCGTCTCATGCTACCACAAGTATGAAAGTACAACCAACATTCAAAAGTGACCAAAACATCAGCCAGAAAGCATTGGTACTGAGATATGGTCTGTGCTCCCCACCTGCAGAACCACTCCTTTATTGAGGGTGTCTTGAAAATTGCCAATCATTTCCATCTATTGTCTATTCCATTTGCACAACAGCATGTGAAATTGATTGTTAATCAGTGTTGCTTCCTAAGTGGACAGTTTGATTTCACAGAAGTTTCATTTACTTGGAGTTATATTCTGTTGTTTAAGTGTTCCCTTTATTTTATGAGCAGTGTATTTGATATGTAACTTTCTATGTATTTGTCTCATTGGTCATGTAATGGGTGTGATCTCATTGGTCATGTAATTGGTGTATTACTTGTAATTGGTTTCGGAAATATTTAAAAGATCACAGAATCATGTCATAGTAGCTTGACAAAGAAAGCTGGTTGGCTTTGGAAACGAATTGCTATGTGAATCCCCATGTACCTTGTGACCTCATCAGATGTTAAAATGATGTAATAACAACTTGGAATTTTTTAATACAACTTTTTTGGAGATGGAATTTTTCATTTCTTTTCTTGCAATACATTGTGCAGACTGCCGGTTGGAAGCTCTTATGACAGGAACTGCCCAAACCCGACCAGCTGATCACCCACTACCAGGACGTAGGATAATAACGCCAGGGGGCGCCAGAGAGCAGCATTCATAAAAGTAAAAGCTTGGTAACTTTTGAATGAAGCATAATTTTGAATCAATGTAAATTACAAAACTGTTTATTTCCACCTTTTCTGGTTGGTTAACTGTATTCTTTATGTTGGCACAACCGCTTTGTTTACCCTTAATGCCATGTACTGTATATAGCTAGAAAATATTAGTGTCTGCTATGTATGGGGCAATGCTGCGTTTAGGAGAAATTACATAATAAATTGTGCAGGCTAAAATTTGGGTCTAAAGTAACATATTAGCTGAATGGAATTTGACTTAATGGAATTTTTCACTTCTTTTTTGCATTGATTCCAAGTGTGACCACACGTTGTTCCTGGCTTCAACACACTGAAATCCTGGAGGGTGAGCTGACTTCCATTTGTTCTCTATTGTTATGCACAATGTATTCTTTGTCACAAGGCTCCCTGCTGTAAACACAGAGTGTCTGTCATTCACCCCCTCCCCCTGTGCTCATAGCTGATCTCCAGGTGGGACACCTCCTCCCCCTGCTTCATAGCTGATCTCGGGGTGAGACACTCCCTCCCCCTGCACTCACAGCTGATCAACAGGTGAGATACCTCCCCCCTGTGTTCACAGATGATCTCCAGGTGAGATACTCCCTCCCATTGTGCTCACAGCTCATAGCTCATCTCCAGGTTAGACACCCTCTCCCCCTGTGCTCATAGCTGATCTCGGGGTGAGACACTCCCTCCCCCTGTGCTCATAGCTGATCTCCGGGTGAGATACCTCCCCCCTGTGTTCACAGATGATCTCCAGGTGAGATACTCCCTCCCATTGTGCTCACAGCTCATAGCTCATCTCCAGGTTAGACACCCTCTCCCCCTGCGCTCACAGCTCATCTCCGGGTGAGATCATCTGCTTCACAGACTTGAGAGCCCGATAGCAGGGAAACACTTCCCATACTTAGTCTGCGAAGCAGATGATCTCACCCAGAGCTGAGCTGTGAGCACAGGGGGAGGGGGTATCTCACTCGGAGATCAGCAGTGAGCGCAGGGGGAGTATCTCACCTAGAGATCAGCAGTGAGCACAGGGGGAGGGGGTATCTCACCTAGAGATCAGCAGTGAGCGCAGGGGGAGGGGGTATCTCACTCAGAGATGATCTGTGAGTGCAGGGGGAGGGGGTATCTCACCCAGAGATCAGCAGTGAGTGCAGGGGGAGGGGGTATCTCACTCAGAGATGATCTGTGAGTGCAGGGGGAGGGGGTATCTCACCTAGAGATCAGCAGTGAGCGCAGGGGGAGGGGGTATCTCACTCAGAGATGATCTGTGAGTGCAGGGGGAGGGGGTATCTCACCCGGAGTTGAGCTGTGAGTGCAGGGGGAGAATCTCACCTAGAGATCAGCTGTGAGTGCAGGGGGAGGGGGTATCTCACCTAGAGATCAGCAGTGAGCGCAGGGGGAGGGGGTATCTCACCTAGAGAGCAGCAGTGAGCGCAGGGGGAGGGGGTATCTCACCTAGAGATCAGCAGTGAGCGCAGGGGGAGGGTGTCTCACCTAGAGATCAGCAGTGAGCGCAGGGGGAGGGTGTCTCACCTAGAGATCAGCAGTGAGCGCAGGGGGAGGGTGTCTCACCTAGAGATCAGCAGTGAGCGCAGGGGGAGGGTGTCTCACCTAGAGATCAGCAGTGAGCGCAGGGGGAGGGGTTATCTCACCTAGAGAGCAGCAGTGAGCGCAGGGGGAGGGGGTATCTCACCTAGAGATCAGCAGTGAGCGCAGGGGGAGGGTGTCTCACCTAGAGATCAGCAGTGAGCCCAGGGGGAGGGTGTCTCACCTAGAGATCAGCAGTGAGCGCAGGGGGAGGGAGGTATCTCACTTGGAGATGAGCTGTGAGTGCAGGTGGAGGGGGTATCTCACCTAGAGAGCAGCAGTGAGCGCAGGGGGAGGGGGTATCTCACCTAGAGATCAGCAGTGAGCGCAGGGGGAGGGGGTATCTCACCCGGAGATTAGCTATGAGCTCAGGGGGAGGGGGTATCTCACCCGGAGATCAACTGAGAGCTATGAGCAGAGGAGGAGGGGGTTTTCTGACCCAGAGGTGAGCTGTGAGCGCATTGGGAGGGGGTATCTCACCCGGAGATCAGCTGTGAGCTATGAGCACAGGGGGAGGGGGTGAATCACACACAGGTTGTGCTTACAGCAGGGGGCCTTGTGACAGAGAATACATTTTGCATGCTGCGAGTAGGGAGCTCTTACGCCAGGAACTGCGCAAACTCGACCAGCTGATCACCCACTACCAGGACGTAATGGAATAACGCCAGGGGGCGCCAGAGAACAGCATTTGAAAAATAAAAGCTTGGTATCTTTTGAATGAAGCATAATTTTGAATCACTATAAATTACAAAACGATTTATTTCCACCTTTTCTGGTTGGTCAATTGTATTCTTTATGGTGGCACAACCGCTTTAAGTTTAAAATTTCACATTTTTCTAAATTTTTAGAAAATCTGGGATATTTTCATGAATAACAACAAAACGTATTAATTTAAAATTTACCAGCTGCAACAGGTACAATTTGTTCCAAAAAGAAGATCAGAATATCAGAATGACTAGCAGAAGCATTTCAAAGTTATTACCAAATAAAGTGACGTTTCAGATATGAAAAATGGGGCTGTCAGAAAGGTTAATACTGATTACCACGAGACAGGGCTAAGAAACATGAAATGGTAATGTGCAGTACATACCTATGCTCAAAAGTGCAGGCATATCATGCCAGTAATAAAAGGAAATACTGATTAGTCAGGGTGATAAAACAATGTATGTAACATGTAGGTGAGTGGTATGTATAAATATCTTTTTTTTTTTCAGTACCCAGCATAAAGTGACTACAAGAAGTAGGATTTTAGTTAATACCTCACTGAACACAAGAACAGTTTCCAAAATACTAACAAGACGGAGTTTCACAGAACATTTTTTTCACCCATAGCATGAAAGTAATGTTAATATCATAACTTTCATTACAAAATCTTCAGTTTTACCCAAATTCAGTGATGCACCCTACACCAAAACTACTACATCTAGTATTTTGTATGACCTCTATGATTGTTAAGGACAGCACCAAGTCTTCTACACATGGAACGAATAAGTTGGTGACATAAAGTAACATCTATCTCTTTCTATTCCTCCAGAACGACCATTTTAGAACCTGAATGTAGAGCCCTTCTAACTTGTCTCTTCAGAATTCCTCGGTATGTCCTGCACTTCTGTGATGCGTGTTGGAGTACTTGTAAGATGTGTGCAGCTTATTCTTGTGATCTTTCTGATATGTGCACATCTACTTGTGTAATTTGTGCACTGTGCTTGTGTGACATCTCTCAAGTCTACGCTGTGCTTGTGTGACATCTCTCAAGTCTGCGCTGTGCTTGTGTGACATCTCTCAAGTCTGCGCTCAGCTTGTGTGACATCTCTCAAGTCTAAGCTGTGCTTGTGCGACATCTCTCAAGTCTAAGCTGTGCTTGTGTGACATCTCAAGTCTGTGCTGTGCTTGTGTGACATCTCTCAAGTCAGAGCTGTGCTTGTGTGACATCTCTCAAGTCTACGCTGTGCTTGTGTGACATCTCTCAAGTCAGAGCTGTGCTTGTGTGACATCTCTCAAGTCTGCGCTGTGCTTGTGTGACATCTCTCAAGTCTGCGCTGTGCTTGTGTGACATCTCTCAAGTCTGCGCTGTGCTTGTGTGACATCTCTCAAGTCTGCGCTCAGCTTGTGTGACATCTCTCAAGTCTACGCTGTGCTTGTGTGACATCTCTCAAGTCTGCGCTGTGCTTGTGTGACATCTCTCAAGTCTGCGCTGTGCTTGTGTGACATCTCTCAAGTCTGCGCTGTGCTTGTGTGACATCTCTCAAGTCTGCGCTGTGCTTGTGTGACATCTCTCAAGTCTGCGCTCTGCTTGTGTGACATCTCTCAAGTCTACGCTGTGCTTGTGTGACATCTCTCAAGTCTGCGCTGTGCTTGTGTGACATCTCTCAAGTCTGCGCTCAGCTTGTGTGACATCTCTCAAGTCTACGCTGTGCTTGTGTGACATCTCTCAAGTCTGCGCTGTGCTTGTGTGACATCTCTCAAGTCTGCGCTGTGCTTGTGTGACATCTCTCAAGTCTGCGCTGTGCTTGTGTGACATCTCTCAAGTCTGCGCTGTGCTTGTGTGACATCTCTCAAGTCTGCGCTCTGCTTGTGTGACATCTCTCAAGTCTACGCTGTGCTTGTGTGACATCTCTCAAGTCTGCGCTGTGCTTGTGTGACATCTCTCAAGTCTGCGCTGTGCTTGTGTGACATCTCTCAAGTCTGCGCTCTGCTTGTGTGACATCTCTCAAGTCTACGCTGTGCTTGTGTGACATCTCTCAAGTCTGCGCTGTGCTTGTGTGACATCTCTCAAGTCTGTGCTGTGCTTGTGTGACATCTCTCAAGTCTACGCTGTGCTTGTGTGACATCTCTCAAGTCTGTGCTGTGCTTGTGTGACATCTCTCAAGTCTGGGCTGTGCTTGTGTGACATCTCTCAAGTCTGCGCTGTGCTTGTGTGACATCTCTCAAGTCTGCGCTGTGCTTGTGTGACATCTCTCAAGTCTGCGCTGTGCTTGTGTGACATCTCTCAAGTCTGCGCTGTGCTTGTGTGACATCTCTCAAGTCTGCGCTGTGCTTGTGTGACATCTCTCAAGTCTGCGCTGTGCTTGTGTGACATCTCTCAAGTCTGCGCTGTGCTTGTGTGATGTGTCTGGTGTGTGATGCACTCATGTTACTTGTATGACAAGTGATTTTTTGATTTGTGCCTAACATGTTTTTATTGCATCAAATAATGTTACTTAAAGTGAATTTCTGTTTTAATTCTTTTACTGTCCTTAGGCTTGCCCTAGAGAAAAACAATAAAATCAGGGATACTCTCAGGGTCAGCAATTCCTCTTCCGCTACTGCCCTGGTCTTTGTTTTCAGGCTGCAGCCGTGATGTCCTGACTAAAACACGTGACTGCTGGAGCTTAAAGGGGTTTTCCCAGAAACAAAAGTTCATTTTAAAAATGGTCTGTGTCTGACCGTGTATGGAAAATACCACAGCTCCTGAGCGGAGGAGGAAGCCAAAGACAATACAGACATTACATCAGGGGATCACAAAGGATTCATTTTGAGAGGTAAAATATTGTTTAAACACAGGCAGTGAAATATTTTACCTCACAAAATGAATCAATCCTATGAGATCCCGTGCTGGAATGTCTGCATTGTCTTTTGCAGCCTTCCCTGCCCAGGAGCTGTGGTATGATCAGACCATGTTCCGCACACGGTCAGACACAGCCAATTTATAAAATTAACTTTTGTTTGTAGGAAAACCCTTTTAATGACTGAGCTCAGCAGTAATGCCAAGGTAGATGGAACAAGCTGCTGACCCTATGATTGGCTACAGTGGTCACATGAGATATTACCACTGCAGCCTGTAAACACGGACAGGCCAGGAGCATAAAGACATCAATAGACTAGGTGAAAATGAGTAACTCTGATTTTATTATTTTTAGACTAGGTGAAAATGAGTAACTCTGATTTTATTATTTTTAGACTAGGTGAAAATGAGTAACTCTGATTTTATTATTTTTAGACTAGGTGAAAATGAGTAACTCTGATTTTATTATTTTTAGACCAGGTGAAAGTGAGTAACGCTGATTTTATTATTTTTAGACTAGGTGAAAATGAGTAACTCTGATTTTATTATTTTTAGACTAGGTGAAAATGAGTAACTCTGATTTTATTATTTTTAGACTAGGTGAAAATGAGTAACTCTGATTTTATTATTTTTAGACTAGGTGAAAATGAGTAACGCTGATTTTATTATTTTTAGACTAGGTGAAAATGAGTAACTCTGATTTTATTATTTTTAGACTAGGTGAAAATGAGTAACTCTGATTTTATTATTTTTAGACTAGGTGAAAATGAGTAACTCTGATTTTATTATTTTTAGACTAGGTGAAAATGAGTAACTCTGATTTTATTATTTTTAGACTAGGTGAAAATGAGTAACTCTGATTTTATTATTTTTAGAATAGGTGAAAATGAGTAACTCTGATTTTATTATTTTTAGACTAGGTGAAAATGAGTAACTCTGATTTTATTATTTTTAGACTAGGTGAAAATGAGTAACTCTGATTTTATTATTTTTAGACTAGGTGAAAATGAGTAACTCTGATTTTATTATTTTTAGACTAGGTGAAAATGAGTAACTCTGATTTTATTATTTTTAGACTAGGTGAAAATGAGTAACTCTGATTTTATTATTTTTAGACTAGGTGAAAATGAGTAACTCTGATTTTATTATTTTTAGACTAGGTGAAAATGAGTAACTCTGATTTTATTATTTTTAGACTAGGTGAAAATGAGTAACTCTGATTTTATTATTTTTAGACTAGGTGAAAATGAGTAACTCTGATTTATTATTTTTAGACTAGGTGAAAATGAGTAACTGATTTTATTATTTTTAGACTAGGTGAAAATGAGTAACTCTGATTTTATTATTTTTAGACTAGGTGAAAATGAGTAACTCTGATTTTATTATTTTTAGACCAGGTGAAAGTGAGTAACTCTGATTTTATTATTTTTAGACTAGGTGAAAATGAGTAACTCTGATTTTATTATTTTTAGACTAGGTGAAAATGAGTAATTCTGATTTTATTATTTTTAGACTAGGTGAAAATGAGTAACTCTGATTTTATTATTTTTAGACTAGGTGAAAATGAGTAACTCTGATTTTATTATTTTTAGACTAGGTGAAAATGAGTAACTCTGATTTTATTATTTTTAGACTAGATGAAAATGAGTAACTCTGATTTTATTATTTTTAGACTAGGTGAAAATGAGTAACTCTGATTTATTATTTTTAGACTAGGTGAAAATGAGTAACTGATTTTATTATTTTTAGACTAGGTGAAAATGAGTAACTCTGATTTTATTATTTTTAGACTACGTGAATATGAGTAACTCTGATTTTATTATTTTTAGACTAGGTGAAAATGAGTAACTCTGATTTTATTATTTTTAGACTAGGTGACAATGAGTAACTCTGATTTTATTATTTTTAGACTAGGTGAAAATGAGTAACTCTGATTTTATTATTTTTAGACTAGGTGAAAATGAGTAACTCTGATTTATTATTTTTAGACTAGGTGAAAATGAGTAACTGATTTTATTATTTTTAGACTAGGTGAAAATGAGTAACTCTGATTTTATTATTTTTAGACTACGTGAATATGAGTAACTCTGATTTTATTATTTTTAGACTAGGTGAAAATGAGTAACTCTGATTTTATTATTTTTAGACTAGGTGAAAGTGAGTAACTCTGATTTTATTATTTTTAGACTAGGTGAAAATGAGTAACTCTGATTTTATTATTTTTAGACTAGGTGAAAATCAGTAACTCTGATTTTATTATTTTTAGACTAGGTGAAAATGAGTAACTCTGATTTTATTATTTTTAGACTAGGTGAAAATGAGTAACTCTGATTTTATTATTTTTAGACTAGGTGAAAATGAGTAACTCTGATTTTATTATTTTTAGACTAGGTGAAAATGAGTAACTCTGATTTTATTATTTTTAGACTAGGTGAAAATGAGTAACTCTGATTTATTATTTTTAGACTAGGTGAAAATGAGTAACTGATTTTATTATTTTTAGACTAGGTGAAAATGAGTAACTCTGATTTTATTATTTTTAGACTACTTGAATATGAGTAACTCTGATTTTATTATTTTTAGACTAGGTGAAAATGAGTAACTCTGATTTTATTATTTTTAGGCTAGGTGAGAATGAGTAACTCTGATTTTATTATTTTTAGACTAGGTGAAAATGAGTAACTCTGATTTTATTATTTTTAGACTAGGTGAAAATGAGTAACTCTGATTTTATTATTTTTAGACTAGGTGAGAATGAGTAACTCTGATTTTATTATTTTTAGACTAGGTGAAAATGAGTAACTCTGATTTTATTATTTTTAGACTAGGTGAGAATGAGTAACTCTGATTTTATTATTTTTAGACTAGGTGAAAATGAGTAACTGATTTTATTATTTTTAGACTAGGTGAAAATGAGTAACTCTGATTTTATTATTTTTAGACTAGGTGAGAATGAGTAACTCTGATTTTATTATTTTTAGACTAGGTGAAAATGAGTAACTCTGATTTTATTATTTTTAGACTAGGTGAAAATGAGTAACTCTGATTTTATTATTTTTAGACTAGGTGAAAATGAGTAACTCTGATTTTATTATTTTTAGACTAGGTGAAAATGAGTAAGTCTGATTTTATTATTTTTAGACTAGGTGAAAATGAGTAACTGATTTTATTATTTTTAGACTACGTGAATATGAGTAACTCTGATTTTATTATTTTTTGACTAGGTGAGAATGAGTAATTCTGATTTTATTATTTTTAGACTAGGTGAAAATGAGTAACTCTGATTTTATTATTTTTAGACTAGGTGAAAATGAGTAACTCTGATTTTATTATTTTTTTTCCCTAGCGCAAGCCGATGAGCACAAAAATAATTAAAATGAAAGTCCCCTTTAAGAAGGGGGGGCCATACACAATTCTTGCACAGGGACCCTTTGGTCTCAGTGCCCGCCCCTGCATGAGACGTTATAATAATTCATAAATCATATGCTTTTGATTGGCTGCTCCTAGTAAGAACACAATAAAATAAGCTCTAGTGGGCTGTGTGCCCACTATGCGTTTTTTAAGCGTTTCTGCAGCGGCAATTACGCTTAAAAAACGCTTGGTAGGAGGTCTGCAATGTTCCCCAATGATAATCCACATGTGCTGTGCACATGCTGCGGAAATATCCGCTGCGGATTATTATTACAGAAAAAAGCGCAGCACTACCAACTATTTTGCGTAAGCGCAGCGTTTTTGCCGCCATTGACTTGCATTGAATCGCATAATATCTGCATGACTACATGTACACATGCGGAAATTAAGCAATTCAATGTGCGGATGCAGAAGAGGAGACTCTCATCCAGACCCGGGTACCATAGTACCTGTAAAAAAAAAATTAAAATTAAAAAAAACATTATACTCACCTTCTGATGGCCTGCGGTCTTCTCTCCGGTGTGTCTTGGCTCCCCGGTGGCTCGTCAACGTCAGCGGTCATGTGACCTGTCACCTGACTAAATTACATCATGGAAGGTCCTTTTACACCACCACGGGCCACCAGGGAGACCGGAGAAGGAGACCGTGGGCCATCGGAAGGTGAGTATAATGGATTTTTTTAGAGTTTTTACCATTTTTATTCTTTTTTTTAACTAACTTGGTCACACGGTTGCATGGATTTATATAGTGTGACCAAGTTGTCAAGCACTTTTCCAAGCCAAAATCTTTTAGAAAACGCTTGACAACCCGCATGGGAAATCGCATGTGCTAAACGCGTGACAAACGCTTGTCCCGGGCTGAAAATACGCATGTAAAATCTGCATGAGTTTTTTCTGCCAGGGAGATGCAGAAAAGCTCAGGAAAAATCCGGAGCGTTTCTGCATTGTGGGCACATTACCTAATAGTGGCAGTGGATCAACATACTTAATTCTCATCAATAGTAAGCAGTATAAATTAATATAACTTTGCTTAATATTTCCACTAATATTCTTAAATTCAGTGTGTTGGTTTAGCCCTGCACTACAGTCACAGTATTTCATGTGAGCCCTTGAGAAAACTAATTGCCGACCCCCGATCCATGCTCTGTTAACCCCTTTACACCTCTTTACAGCATTACTCACTGTTTCCGGCAATGTGATTGCCGGAAACAGAGGAGCACCGATCCTAGGCTGCAGATCAAAGAGCACCGATCCTAGGCTATTGCTAGGACACCCCAGCCCTGGCCCCAGACTGCTATGATCGGTGCGATCGCCGATCACATCGATCGCACCGATCGTAGCGCGACAACAGGACGGACATGGGGCGGTGACCGGCTTGTGACCTGCCTGTCACTGCCCCATGACCCCCTGTAATGTAATCAAAGTCCCCAGACTGCTGTGATTGGAGCGATCGATGATGACATCGATCGCTCCAATCAGAGTTCCTGAATACAGATGACCGGGCTGTCATAGGGAGGTGTCACCTCTCTGTGACCCCCTGTGGTGCGTGCTCTGCTACAGCCATGTCTGATTGGTGCAATCAATGTCACCAATCAGATGGCTAGGGCACAGCATGCACCACAGGGGGTCACAGAGAGGTGACACCTCCCTGTGACCGCCCGGTCACCTGTATTCAGGAACTCTGATTGGAGCAATCATTGATGACATTGATTGCTCCAATCAGATTATCTGACTACCTCCACCTGTCACCACCCCATCATCACCCTGTGACCGCCCTGCAGACCCTCACACTTGGTGAGGATTTCTACAGAGCGGTCACATCTGATGTGTGTGTGCTGAGCCTTGTAGTGTCACAGAATATTCTGTGACACCACAAGACCATCTTCTCTCCTGTTCCAGTCGCTGCTGCTGCTCCTGGATCTTCTGCTCCAGCGTCCTGGGTATCCTGCTCCAGAGCCTGCTGCTGATCCTGCTGCTGATCCTGCAGAGAAGACTTTGGTAAGTCTGTTCTCCCCTCATCCACCCCAATCCCCCCTCCCCCCTCTTTTTACCCCCCCTTACCACCATTCTTTTTTCTGCGTCCTGCAGCGGTCTCCAGCTCCGGTCCGAGTCTCCAGCTCCGCTCCCGGTCACCAGCGCCAGGCTCCGGCACCGGGCTCCCGGTCACCAGCGCCGGGCTCTCGTTCCAGGCTCCCGGTCACCAGCTCCGGTCTCCTGCTCCGGGCTCCGTCTCCTGTTCCGGTCCTGCTGCTGATCCTGTTGACCCCTTGGTAAGTCCATCTCTGATCTCCCCTCATCCACCCCAATCCCCCTCTCCCCACTCCCCCATCTTTTTACCCCCCTTCCCACCCCAATCTCCCTCACCCCAGTGTCCCTGTTAATTCTCTTGGTTCTGTTCTCCAGCTCCAGTACCGGTCTCCTGCTCCGGGCTCCCGGTCTCCTGCTCCGGGCTCCCGGTCTCCTGCTCTGGGCTCCCGGTCACCAGCGCCGGTCTCCTGCTCCGGGCTCCCGGTTTCCTGCTCCGGGCTCCCAGTCTCCTGCGCCGGGCTCCTGGTCACCAGCGCCGGGCTCCCGGTCCAGGCTCCTGATCCTGAAAGAAGAACAGAGAGGACTTTGGTAAGTCATCTCTGATCTCCCCTCAACCACCCCAATTTCCCTCTTCCCACTCCCCACACATCCGTGCGCACATCCAGCAGCCGCCGAGTATTGATCGGTGACATCGTTGCTGTTTGCACCACATACAGAATTTCCTTTTTCCACACACTCTAAACAAAGTATTGACACACACACACTCTAAATAAAGTATGAACACACACGCACCACATACATAAAAAACAATGTCCCGCTCATCCCAAACTCGCTATTCAGCGGAGGAGGCATACGCTATTCTTGCCACCGACACTGACAGCGAGGGCGAGGATCCCACATTTATTTAATTTTCCGACTCGTCTTCCTCTTCTTCCTCCTCTTCCTCCGGTTCTGCTGGACTGCCCCGCCATCGCCGCAGGAGAGACAATGATCCAGCGCTCCCCACTACTGATCCCATATGGACCTCGCCCCCCGAAAATGATGCACCACTGATTACTGATTTTGTGGCGGAATCAGGAATCAAGTTTGACACCACCGGCCTCACAGAAATAGACTTTTTCAAAGTCTTTTTCTCTGAGGATTTTGTAAACCTCATGGTGGGCCAAACTAATTTATACGCTCATCAATTTTTGGAACAAAACCCCTCTTCATCATTTTCTAACTGGTCTCCTGTAGACACAGTAGAAATGATGAAGTTTTGGGGCCTGGTCCTTCTTATGGGGATCCTGAACAAGCCCGAACTTCGGCAATACTGGAGTGTTGACGTTTTGTATAACACTCCAGTGTTCCGAATGGCCATGATCTGGAGACGCTTTCAGGCCATCCACAAGTTCTTGCATTACCAAGATAATGCAAGGTGTCCTGCACGCGATGACCCGAACTTTGATCGTCTTTTCAAAGTTCGGCCGGTCATCGAACACTTCAACAACAAGTTTGCTGAAGTGGACGTGCCCCAAAGGGACATCTGCGTGGATGAGTCCTTAATCTCTTTTAAAAGGCGGCTTGGATTCCGGCAGTACCTGCCCAGTAAGAGGTCCAGGTACGGGATCAAGCTGTATAAACTTTTTCAGAGTACCTCAGGGTACACTCACAAGTTTAGAGTTTATGAAGGGAAGGACTCCCAGATTGAACCCCCTGAATGCCTCCCCGTTCTGGGAGTGAGTGGGAAAATTGTGTAGGACTTGGTGCACCCACTGCTGGATAAAGGTTATCACCTCTTTGTGGATAACTTTTATACAAGTATCCCGCTCTTCAAGTCCCTCTCTGCGCGACGTACTGCAGCCTGCGGTACTGTCCGCAAAAATTAGAAAGGCCTCCCAAAGACGCTAATTGGGCAGCTGCTCAGAAGGGGTGAGAGCAGAGCCCAATGTAGCGACCACCTGCTGATGGTCAAGTACAAGGACAAGAGGGATGTCCTTTTGTTGACCACCATACATGGTGATGGCAGCACCCTCAGCTCTGTAAGAGGTTCCACTACACAGGTCGCCAAACCAGACTGTGTAGTGGGGTACAAGTACATGGGGGGAGTTGATCTTTCAGAAAGGCCAAGGTATGGTATAAGAAGCTGGCCGTGCACATTGTACAGATGGCAATGCACAACGCTTTCCTTCTGTCACAATGTGCAGGCCAGACTTCTACGTCGTACCTTCACTTCCAGGAGACTGTTATCAAGGCCCTGATATTTGGCAGCGGTGACAGAGCAGGCCCTAGTAGTTCCGGAATTGAAGGACTGAGAATTGTACCAGGCCAGCATTTCCCAGGGCAGATCCCTCACAGCGGAAAAAAAGGAAAGTCACAAAAGAGGAGCCGAGTGTGTTATAAAAGTGGAATACGCAAGGACACCCATTTATCAATGTGACAACTGCCCTGACAAACCTGGCCTGTGTATGAAAGACTGCTTCAAAAGGTACCATACTTCGATGGACTATTAAATTAATTTCTGACGTATGAGAACCTGACAAACACTACACAACTGACGTAGTGTTCGTCAGGTTGTCATACATCAGTTGTGTAGTGTTCATCAGGTTGTCCTACACAACTGATGTATAACACTACTGTTAGGTGTCGGTCTGGTGCTGGATTCGAAATGGGTCCAGGACCTTCTATGGTCTCCCATTTCAGTCCAGCCAGGGCTGATGCTGCTCAGAATCACCGTCAGCCCCAACGCCTAGCTGGTCCGCGAGCACTGTTTATCTCCCAGGTAGTTGTGCCTAGCAATGTTAAGCATAGGTTGCAGAAGGAGACAGGGCTTGTGGAATCTAAGTCCAGGATTTGCCGAACTGAGCATGTCCGTGACCTGGCGGATCATGATTGGTGGGTTGGCACTCACCTGACCCGGTGACCTGCCACCGACTGATTGGTCCACGGGTAACATCACCAATGGCGCGTGGGTAAGGGCTTAGTCTTTAAAAGGCCCCCCCACAAACATGGCGCAGCGCTCAGATCATTTTGCAAGTGTTGTTTGTGTGGACGAGTGTATTCCACGTGCTCTCTAGCTGCTCTCTCCGTGACCTGCCGATGCCAGAGTTAGCTTGGCTAATTAGCGTAGGTCACTCAGGCAGGCTTAGATTTGCTTAGGCAGGTAGCTACGTCTAGCAGCCTGGCTCAGCCAAAGGAGTCTCCTAATACCTCGAGCAGCCTGCAGACACCCTGTCCACGGCTATCGCCTGTCAGCCACGTGGAGTAGTAACCTTCTGTCAGGTGGCACGCCGGCTGGAGGCACGTGTACCCGTCGCGTAGTCACACACGCATCTAGCGCCAATCCCTAGAGCGTAGCGCCTGTATCGAAGATAGGGCTACTGCTTTCCCTCCAGTCGCACGTCTCCCTGCAGGTCTTGGAGATTGTGTGAACCGCTGAAGCCCGCTCCGTGTGCATTAACACGGAGTGGTTCTTCAGTTAAGTAGGTGCTATCCCGGTCACTCTTCTCCCGTGCAGTTAACGGAGATAGAGCGAACCGCTATACCCGTTCATGTGTGCGGTAACACGGAAGGGTTTAACATTTAAGTTGGTTGCGTACCTTTCCACCCGGAAAGTGTTCGGCAGCAGTCCTCCAGGCTGCATCGCGGACCCCGAGGTCGGTTGCGTTCCATTTTAATAAAGTTGTCTGCAACCGCCCTCCTAACAACTACATTATAAAATTCAAAAATCAACTACCACTACCAAAAAGGGGGCACTTGTTGGGCATTTCCACTGTTTAGGCACATCAGGGGTTCTGAGAACGTGACATCACGCCCACAGACCATTCCATCAAAGTCTGCGTTCAAAAGCGTCACTCCTTCCCTTCCGAGCCCTGACATGCGCCCAAACAGTAGTTTTCTCCAACACATGGGGTATCTGCATACTTAGGAGAAATTGCACAACAACTTATGGGGTGCAATTTCTCCTGGTACCCTTGTGAAAATACAAAAATTGGGGTCTAAAATAAAATGTTAGTGAAAAAAAGTTAAATGTCCATTTATTCCTTTCACGTTCAATTAATTGGTGTGAAGCACCTGAAGGGTTAATAAAGTTCTTGAATGTGGTTTTGAGCACTTTGAGGGGTGCAGTTTTTAGAATGGTGTCACTTTTGGGTATTTTATGTCATATAGACCCCTCAAAGTGACTTCAAATGTGATGTGGTCCCTAAAAAAATTGTTTTTGTAAATTTTGTTGTAAAAATGAGAAATCGCTGGTCAACTTTTAACCCTTATAGCTCCCTAACAAAAAAAAAATGTTGGTTCCAAAATTGTGCTGATGTAAAGTAGACATGTGGGAAATGTTATTTATTGCAAAATTTTCAAAATTTTCGCCAAATTTCCATTTTTTTCGCAAATAAACGCAAGTGATATCGAAGAAATTTTACCACAATCATGAAGTACAATATGTCACAAAAAAACAATCTCAGAATCAGGGGGATCCGTTGAAGCGTTCCAGAGTAATTACCTCATAAAGTGACAGTGGTCAGAATTGTAAAAATTGGCCTGGTCATTAACGTGCAAACCACCTTGGGTTGTAAAGGGGTTAAAGGGAATCTGTCAGCAGGTTTTTGCTATGTAATCTGAGGACAGCAGGAGATAGCGGCTGAATCACAGAATTCAGAGATGTGTCACTTGTCAAAGTGCGTGCGGTGTTGCTTAGTAATTGTCAAGGATTTATCAAGAAGAGATTAACATTGCCGGACAACACTAGTCCAGCAACGCCCCCTGCTGTGATAAGCAGCACACCGTCTATGGACTTTGTACATGGAGAGCCTGGTGTGGGTGGGGACAGCTTTCTCAGCTCTGCTTCATTCTAAATCTAAAAGCTCTGATTGGGTCAGAACTGCTGCAACCAGTAATCTAAGTGATACATTGTTGGATTCAGCTTCTATTTGTCTACATTACGCTCCTCTCAGATGAGAAGTAAAACCTGCCGACAAATTCCCTTTTAGATTTTATTGCCGGTGTCAAGCTATTATTTATATGTACATTTTATAAAACCTATAAAAAGTTTGGAATCAATAAAATATAAAGTCATAGATTTCATTATACCTTCTGAATGCTCGTAGAGTTGTCCGCTAGGCCCACTTGCACTGCAGATTTAAGAAAAAAAAAGACATTACTACATGCATGTAAGAATTATTAACTACAATAAAAAATGGTTCTTTCCTTAAAGGGAACCTGTCACCTGAAAAAAACACAATCAGACTGCAGATATGGGGATAATCTCCAGATTAACCCTGCTCTGAACTTTATTTCTCCCGGCATCCATTGGATTCAGTCACCGCTCTGTGTATAGTGAGAAGTGGCTGCAAACACTCCCCTGCACTGACTTACAGCAGCTCAGCAGTAGGGCCGGCTGTCAATCACTGGCGGGGACGAGGTTACAGCCACCGCACTCTATACAGAGAACGGTGACTGAACCCGCGCCGGCGCCGCCCGTGACTGAAACCAGAATGCTAAAAGGAGGAATAAAGATCATTACCTCATGACAGTAGGGGTCTAAGTGCTGGGCAGGTTCAGAACTCTATTAATCTGCAGATTAACCCCATATATGCAGAAAAATAGCTTCTTTCATGTCACAGGTTCCCTTTAAGGAAAGAAAAAGTAATATTACATCAGTTGAGACCCTAGAAAGACCTAGGTGCATTCTGACCATAGGAAGAATCACCAAATACCAAGGTTCAGGAAGAACCAAATAGAGGACAATATACAGTAGGTACGGAAAGTATTCAGACCCCTTTAAATTTTTCACTCTTTGTTTCATTGCAGCCATTTGGTAAATTCTAAAAAGTTCATTTTTTTCTCATTAAAGTGCACTCTGCATTCCATCTTGACTGAAAAAAAAAACAGAAATGTAGAAATTTTTGCAAATTTATTAAACAAGAAAAACTGAAATATCACATGGTCATAACTATTCAGCCCCTTTGCTCGGTATTGAGTAGAAGCACTCTTTTGAGCTAGTACAGTCATGAGTCTTCTTGGGAATGATGCAACAATTTTTTCACACCTGGATTTGGGGATCCTCTGCCATTCTTCCTTTCTCCAGTTCTGTCAGGTTGGATGGTGAACGTTAGTAGACAGCCATTTTCAGGTCTCTCCAGAGATGCTCAATTGGGTTTAGGCCAGAGCTCTGGCTGGACCAGTCAAGAATGGTCACAGAGTTGTTCTGAAGCCACGCCTTTGTCATTATAGCTGTGTGCTTAGGGTCATTGTCTTGTTCGAAGGTGAACCTTCGGCCAAGTCTGAGGTCCAAAGCACTCTGGTAGAGGTATTCATCCAGGATATCTCTGTACTTGGCCACATTCATGTTTCCTTCAATTGCAACCAGTCGTCATGTCCCTGCAGCTGAAAAAGACCCCCATAGCATGATGCTGCCACCACCATGTTTCACTGTTGGGATTGTATTGGGCAGGTGATGAGCAGTGCCTGGTTTTCTCCACACATACCGCTTAGAATTATCACCAAAAAGTTCTATCTTCATCTCATCGGTCCAGAGAATCTTATTTCTCATAGTCTGGAGTCCTTGATGTGTTTTTCAGCAAACTTTATGCAGGCTTTCATATTTCTTGCACTGAGGAGAGGCTTCCATCGGGCCATTCTGCCATAAAGGCCCAACTGGTGGAGGGCTACAGTGATAGTTGACTTTCTGGAACTTTCTCCCATCTCCCTACTGCATCTCTGGAGCTCAGCCACAGTGATCTTGGGGTTCTTCTTTACCTTTCTCACCAAGGCTCTTCTCCCATGATTGCTCTGTTTGGCTGGACGGCCAGGTCTAGGAAGACTTCTGGTGGTCCCAAACTTCTTCCATTTAAAGATTATGGAGGCCACTTTGCTTTTAGGAACCTTGGGTAATGCAGAAATTCATTTGCAACCTTAGCCAGATCTGTGTCTTGCCACAATTCTGTCTCTGAGCTCCTTGGGCAGTTCCTTTGAGCTCATGATTCTCATTTGGTCTGAAATGCACTGTGAGCTGTGAGGTCTTATACAGACAGGTGTGTGCCTTTTCAAATCAAGTCCTATCAGTTTAATTAAACGCAGTTGGACTCCAATGAAGGAGTAGAACCATCTCAAGGAGGATCACAAGGAAATGGACAGCATGTGACTTAAATATGAGTGTCTGAGCAAAGGGTCTGAATACTTATGACCATATGATATTTCAGATATTATTTTTTAATAAATTTGCAAAAATGTCTACATTTCTGTTTTTTTTTCAGTCAAGATGGGGTGCAGAGTGTACTTTAATGAGAAAAAAAATGAACATTTTAGAATTTACCAAATGGCTACAATGAAAAAAAGAGTGACAAATTTAAAGGGGTCTGAATACTTTCCGTACCAGCATCTGTTTGCACTTAGCAGTGAGAGATGTCACCAGTAGCAGAAGAGGAAGGATTGTGAAATCTGGAGACAGATCCACTTTAACCATTCACATACACATACATGAAACCATACATAGCCTCCGGTCCCGGGTCTCATATCGGCAAATCCCCATAGCGCAAAGTGCCTGTGCTAGGGGGATTCATGAGTCTGCAGTCACACAGTGTGACTGCAGACTTATCCATTTTGACCGGACAACCCCTTCAAGATTTAGAACTTCAGGATATATGAGAAAAGAGGACAGCTTCTTGAGTAATAAATTACAAAGAGAAGAAAAAGTAACAGCACTGAAGGGGTTCACTATAAAGGGATGCTCATGTACAGTACCAATAAAAAGTTTGAACACAACAGTTGATGAAATAGTTTACCTTCATTTTATTGGAATGGGCTCATAGGTCGCTTCACGGGTCACTCCCGGTCATGTCTCATTAAAATGGGGGACCCCCCAAAAAAATGACGTGGGGTCCCCCCTTTTTTAATAGCTAGCAAAGGCTAGGCAGACAGCTGGGGGCTGATATTAATAGCTCAGGAAGAGTGCCATGAATATTGGCCCCCTCCCAGGCTAGAAACACCAGCCGTCAGCCGCCTCAGAAATGGCGCATAAATAGAATGCGCCAATTCTGGCACTTAGCCTCGCTCTTCCCACTGCCCTGTAGCGGTGGCAGTGGGGTAATAGGGCTGGGGTTGATGTCAGCTTATAATGCCAGCTGACATCAAGCCCAGGTTAGTAATGGAGCATAGTCAAAGTTAAAAAAAAAACATAAACACCCAGAATAAAGTCCTTTAATTGAAATAAAGACACAATTCTTTATTGTTCTAAATTAAACCATACTTACCATCACGCCCATTCCGACTGAAGCCAACGATCTCCTGCAATAAAAGTAAAATAATAAAGCAACATCATCCTTACCTTTCCATGGTTCCCACGACAGCTTCAGCTCTGCTACATTCACATGACAGGCTGGATCGCTGCAGAAAGCTGCCATCCAGCTTGCCATGCAGCAGACACTGAGAAGAGTAGGCATGCTTGCGCTCCTCAGTGTCTGGCTGTGACGGCATCCAGATGAGCCGAGTTCATGTTCAATGAACTCAGCTCACCTCATGCACGTCACTGACAGCGTGGGAAAATTCTACTGTACTCAGCGCTTCAGAGTGAGAAATTTCCCACGCTGTCAGTGACGTGCATGTCCAATGAACTCAGCTCACCTCATGCAGCGTGGGAGAATTCTCACGCTGAAGCGCTGAGTGCAGGAGAATTTTCCCACGCTGTCAGTGACGTGCATGAGGTGAGCTGAGTTCATTGGACATGACCTCGGCTCATCTTTGTGCCGTTACAGCCAGACACTGAGGAGCGCAAGCATGCCTGCGCTTCTCAGTGTCTGCGTCATGGCAAGCTGGATGGCAGCTTTCGGCTGCGATCCAGCCTGTCATGTGAATGTAGCAGAGCTGAAGCTGTCCTGGGAACCATGGAAAGGTAAGGATGATGTTGCTTTATTATTTTACTTTTATTGCAGGAGATCGTTGGCTTCAGCTGGAATGGGCGTGATGGTAAGTATGGTTTAATTTAGAACAATAAAGAATTGTGTGTTTATTTCAATTAAAGGACTTTATTCTGGGTGTTGTGTTTTTTGAAATACTTTACTAGAAATTCATGGCGGTCATGTCTAATATTGGCGTGACCCCATGAATTTCGGGCTTAGGGCCAGCTGATAATACCAAGCTGGCCCTAACCCCTTTATTACCCAGTGAGCCACCGCACCAGGGCCCTGGATGAGTTGGGTACAGCGCCAGAAGATGACGCTTCTATGAACGCGCCATTTTCCGGGGTGGCTGCGGACTGCAATTTGCAGCGGGGGTGGGGGGGGGCAGAAAGCTTGGGCCTCCCTGCACTGCAGATTCCAGCCCCCAGCTGCCTAGTTGTACCTGGCTGGACACAAAAATAGCGCGAAGCCCCACGTATTTTTTTTTTAATTATTTCATGAAATTCATGAAACAATTAAGAAAAAAAGGGCTTCCCTATATTGTTGTGTCCGGCCAGGTAAAAATAGGCAGCTGGTGGTTGGGGGCTGCCCCTTCCTGCCTGCTGTACCTGGCTGGACACAAATATAGTGCGAAGCCCCATGTCAATTTTTAAAAAATTATTTCAGGAAATTCACGAAATAATTTTAAAAAAAAATTGACGTGGGGCTTCGCACTATATTTGTGTTCAGCCAGGTACAACTAGGCAGCTGGGGGCTGGTATCCGCAGAGCAGGGAGGCCCAAGCTTTCTGCACCCCCCCCCCCCCCCCCCCGCAGCAAATTGTAGTTCACAGTCACCCCGGAAAATGGCACGTTCATAGAAGCGCCATCTTCTGGCGCTGTACCCAACTCATCCAGGGCCCTGGTGCGGTGGCTCACTGGGTAATAAAGGGTTTAGGGCCAGCTTGGCATTATCAGCTGGCCCTAAGCCCGAAATTCATGGGGTCACGCCATTATTAGACATGACCGCCATGAATTTCTAGTAAAGTATTTAAAAAAAACACAACACTCAGAAAAAAGTCCTTTAATTGAAATAAACACACAATTCTTTATTGTTCTACATTAAGCCATACTTACCATCACGCCCATTCCAGCTGAAGTCAATGATCTCCTGCAATAAAAGAAAAATAATAAAGCAACATCATCCTTACCTTTCCATGGTTCCCACGACAGCTTCAGCTCTGCTACATCGAGAAGACAGGCTGGACCGCAGCAGAAAGCTGCCATCCAGCCTGTCATCCCGCAGACACTGAGAAGAGTACGCATGCTTGCGCTCTGCAGTGTCTGGCTGTGACGGCATCCAGATGAGCCGAGGTTATGTCCAATGAACTCAGCTCACCTCATGCACGTCACTGACAGCGTGGGAAAATTCTGCTGCGCTAAGCGCTTCAGCGTGAGAATTCTCTCAAGCTCGCCGCATGCGCAGGAGAATTCTCCCACGCTGTCAGTGACGTGCATGAGGTGAGCTGAGTTCATTGTCGGCTCATCTGGATGCCGTCACAGCCAGAAACTGAGGAGCGCAAGCATACCTGCGCTTCTCAGTGTCTGCGGGATGACAGGCTAGATGGCAGCTTTCTGCTGCGGTCCAGCCCGTCATCTCGATGTAGCAGAGCTGGAGCTATCCTGGGAACCATGGAAAAGTAAGGATGATGTTGCTTTATTATTTTTCTTTTATTGCAGGAGATCGTTGGCTTCAGCTGGAATGTGCGTGATGGTAAGTATGGTTTAATTTAGAACAATAAAGAATTGTGTGTTTATTTCAATTAAAGGACTTTATTCTGGGTGTTTGTGTTTTTTTGTAACTTTGACTATGGGGTTAGCAATGGGGGTGTATTATAGACGCCTCTCCATTACTAACCTGGGCTTGATGTCAGCTGGCATTATAAGCTGACATCAACCCCAGCCCTATTACTCCACTGCCACCGCTACAGGGCAGTGGGAAGAGCGAGGCTATGTGCCAGAATTGGCGCATCCTATGGATGCGACATTTCTGGGGGCGGCTGACGGCTGGTGTTTCTAGCCTGGGAGGGTGCCAATATTCATGGCACCCTTCCTGGGCTATTAATATCAGCCCCCAGCTGTCTGCCTAGCCTTTGCTAGTTATTAACATAGGGGGGACCCCACGTCATTTTTTTGGGGAGGTCCCCCATTTTAATAGCTAGAAAAGGCTAGGTATTCAGCTGGGGGCTGATATTAGTAGCCTGGGAAGCTCCGTGGGTATTACCCCCTTCCCAGACTTCAAACATCTGCCCCAGCCATGTGCTTAACCTCCGCTAGAGCCTAAAATTACGGGGAACCCCACGCCAATTTTTTTTTTAATAAATCCTTTATTTTAACACTAAATGACAAGTACAGTAACCAACACTATCACTGTACTTAGAAACATGTCAGTCACATACATAATATCTATCTAATCTATGTGTGATGGTCTATCTTTCTGTTCTAAATTGTCGGGTACCGCTGCTGAATTGCCGGCCAGCTTTTTTAAAGAGACAGTGCATGAAAACACTATTTTTTTAAATAAATCCT
>NW_027365687.1:0-98440 GCF_046119375.1 Phyllobates terribilis | reverse complement strand
TCTTCTTTATCATGCTAGGATTAACAGGAAAAAGCTAAAAATTTCAGAATTGCACCTTGCAATGTGGAGATATTACTGTTTGTGCATTTACAATATTCATTGATTTTTGCCATTGAAAAACATGTTTTTCATATACCAGAAATGTTTGAAGCTACTGACTGAATGAAAGGAGCTGGCATCTCACTCTCTTTGAATCTTCTTTATCATGCTAGGATTAGCAGGAAAAAGCAAAAAATTTCAGAATTGCACCGTGCAATGTGGAGATATTACTGTTTGTGCATTTACAATATTCATTGATTTTTGCCATTGAAAAACGTCCAGAAATGTTTGAAGCTACTGACTGAATGAAAGGAGCTGGCATCTCACTCTCTTTGAATCTTCTTTATCATGCTAGGATTAACAGGAAAAAGCTAAAAATTTCAGAATTGCACCGTGCAATGTGGAGATATTACTGTTTGTGCATTTACAATATTCATTGATTTTTGCCATTGAAAAACATGTTTTTCATATACCAGAAATGTTTGAAGCTACTGACTGAATGAAAGGAGCTGGCATCTCACTCTCTTTGAATCTTCTTTATCATGCTAGGATTAACAGGAAAAAGCTAAAAATTTCAGAATTGCACCTTGCAATGTGGAGATATTACTGTTTGTGCATTTACAATATTCATTGATTTTTGCCATTGAAAAACATGTTTTTCATATACCAGAAATGTTTGAAGCTACTGACTGAATGAAAGGAGCTGGCATCTCACTCTCTTTGAATCTTCTTTATCATGCTAGGATTAGCAGGAAAAAGCAAAAAATTTCAGAATTGCACCGTGCAATGTGGAGATATTACTGTTTGTGCATTTACAATATTCATTGATTTTTGCCATTGAAAAACGTCCAGAAATGTTTGAAGCTACTGACTGAATGAAAGGAGCTGGCATCTCACTCTCTTTGAATCTTCTTTATCATGCTAGGATTAACAGGAAAAAGCTAAAAATTTCAGAATTGCACCGTGCAATGTGGAGATATTACTGTTTGTGCATTTACAATATTCATTGATTTTTGCTATTGAAAAACGTCCAGAAATGTTTGAAGCTACTGACTGAATGAAAGGAGCTGGCATCTCACTCTCTTTGAATCTTCTTTATCATGCTAGGATTAACAGGAAAAAGCTAAAAATTTCAGAATTGCACCGTGCAATGTGGAGATATTACTGTTTGTGCATTTACAATATTCATTGATTTTTGCCATTGAAAAACATGTTTTTCATATACCAGAAATGTTTGAAGCTACTGACTGAATGAAAGGAGCTGGCATCTCACTCTCTTTGAATCTTCTTTATCATGCTAGGATTAACAGGAAAAAGCTAAAAATTTCAGAATTGCACCTTGCAATGTGGAGATATTACTGTTTGTGCATTTACAATATTCATTGATTTTTGCCATTGAAAAACATGTTTTTCATATACCAGAAATGTTTGAAGCTACTGACTGAATGAAAGGAGCTGGCATCTCACTCTCTTTGAATCTTCTTTATCATGCTAGGATTAGCAGGAAAAAGCAAAAAATTTCAGAATTGCACCGTGCAATGTGGAGATATTACTGTTTGTGCATTTACAATATTCATTGATTTTTGCCATTGAAAAACATGTTTTTCATATACCAGAAATGTTTGAAGCTACTGACTGAATGAAAGGAGCTGGCATCTCACTCTCTTTGAATCTTCTTTATCATGCTAGGATTAGCAGGAAAAAGCTAAAAATTTCAGAATTGCACCTTGCAATGTGGAGATATTACTGTTTGTGCATTTACAATATTCATTGATTTTTGCCATTGAAAAACATGTTTTTCATATACCAGAAATGTTTGAAGCTACTGACTGAATGAAAGGAGCTGGCATCTCACTCTCTTTGAATCTTCTTTATCATGCTAGGATTAGCAGGAAAAAGCTAAAAATTTCAGAATTGCACCTTGCAATGTGGAGATATTACTGTTTGTGCATTTACAATATTCATTGATTTTTGCCCATTGAAAAACATGTTTTTCATATACCAGAAATGTTTGAAGCTACTGACTGAATGAAAGGAGCTGGCATCTCACTCTCTTTGAATCTTCTTTATCATGCTAGGATTAACAGGAAAAAGCAAAAAATTTCAGAATTGCACCTTGCAATGTGGAGATATTACTGTTTGTGCATTTACAATATTCATTGATTTTTGCCATTGAAAAACGTCCAGAAATGTTTGAAGCTACTGACTGAATGAAAGGAGCTGGCATCTCACTCTCTTTGAATCTTCTTTATCATGCTAGGATTAGCAGGAAAAAGCAAAAAATTTCAGAATTGCACCGTGCAATGTGGAGATATTACTGTTTGTGCATTTACAATATTCATTGATTTTTGCCATTGAAAAACATGTTTTTCATATACCAGAAATGTTTGAAGCTACTGACTGAATGAAAGGAGCTGGCATCTCACTCTCTTTGAATCTTCTTTATCATGCTAGGATTAGCAGGAAAAAGCTAAAAATTTCAGAATTGCACCGTGCAATGTGGAGATATTACTGTTTGTGCATTTACAATATTCATTGATTTTTGCCATTGTAAAACGTCCAGAAATGTTTGAAGCTACTGACTGAATGAAAGGAGCTGGCATCTCACTCTCTTTGAATCTTCTTTATCATGCTAGGATTAACAGGAAAAAGCTAAAAATTTCAGAATTGCACCGTGCAATGTGGAGATATTACTGTTTGTGCATTTACAATATTCATTGATTTTTGCCATTGAAAAACATGTTTTTCATATACCAGAAATGTTTGAAGCTACTGACTGAATGAAAGGAGCTGGCATCTCACTCTCTTTGAATCTTCTTTATCATGCTAGGATTAGCAGGAAAAAGCAAAAAATTTCAGAATTGCACCTTGCAATGTGGAGATATTACTGTTTGTGCATTTACAATATTCATTGATTTTTGCCATTGAAAAACATGTTTTTCATATACCAGAAATGTTTGAAGCTACTGACTGAATGAAAGGAGCTGGCATCTCACTCTCTTTGAATCTTCTTTATCATGCTAGGATTAGCAGGAAAAAGCAAAAAATTTCAGAATTGCACCTTGCAATGTGGAGATATTACTGTTTGTGCATTTACAATATTCATTGATTTTTGCCATTGAAAAACGTCCAGAAATGTTTGAAGCTACTGACTGAATGAAAGGAGCTGGCATCTCACTCTCTTTGAATCTTCTTTATCATGCTAGGATTAGCAGGAAAAAGCAAAAAATTTCAGAATTGCACCGTGCAATGTGGAGATATTACTGTTTGTGCATTTACAATATTCATTGATTTTTGCCATTGAAAAACATGTTTTTCATATACCAGAAATGTTTGAAGCTACTGACTGAATGAAAGGAGCTGGCATCTCACTCTCTTTGAATCTTCTTTATCATGCTAGGATTAACAGGAAAAAGCTAAAAATTTCAGAATTGCACCTTGCAATGTGGAGATATTACTGTTTGTGCATTTACAATATTCATTGATTTTTGCCATTGAAAAACGTCCAGAAATGTTTGAAGCTACTGACTGAATGAAAGGAGCTGGCATCTCACTCTCTTTGAATCTTCTTTATCATGCTAGGATTAGCAGGAAAAAGCAAAAAATTTCAGAATTGCACCTTGCAATGTGGAGATATTACTGTTTGTGCATTTACAATATTCATTGATTTTTGCCATTGAAAAACATGTTTTTCATATACCAGAAATGTTTGAAGCTACTGACTGAATGAAAGGAGCTGGCATCTCACTCTCTTTGAATCTTCTTTATCATGCTAGGATTAACAGGAAAAAGCTAAAAATTTCAGAATTGCACCTTGCAATGTGGAGATATTACTGTTTGTGCATTTACAATATTCATTGATTTTTGCCATTGAAAAACGTCCAGAAATGTTTGAAGCTACTGACTGAATGAAAGGAGCTGGCATCTCACTCTCTTTGAATCTTCTTTATCATGCTAGGATTAGCAGGAAAAAGCAAAAAATTTCAGAATTGCACCTTGCAATGTGGAGATATTACTGTTTGTGCATTTACAATATTCATTGATTTTTGCCATTGAAAAACATGTTTTTCATATACCAGAAATGTTTGAAGCTACTGACTGAATGAAAGGAGCTGGCATCTCACTCTCTTTGAATCTTCTTTATCATGCTAGGATTAACAGGAAAAAGCTAAAAATTTCAGAATTGCACCGTGCAATGTGGAGATATTACTGTTTGTGCATTTACAATATTCATTGATTTTTGCCATTGAAAAACGTCCAGAAATGTTTGAAGCTACTGACTGAATGAAAGGAGCTGGCATCTCACTCTCTTTGAATCTTCTTTATCATGCTAGGATTAGCAGGAAAAAGCAAAAAATTTCAGAATTGCACCGTGCAATGTGGAGATATTACTGTTTGTGCATTTACAATATTCATTGATTTTTGCCATTGAAAAACATGTTTTTCATATACCAGAAATGTTTGAAGCTACTGACTGAATGAAAGGAGCTGGCATCTCACTCTCTTTGAATCTTCTTTATCATGCTAGGATTAACAGGAAAAAGCTAAAAATTTCAGAATTGCACCGTGCAATGTGGAGATATTACTGTTTGTGCATTTACAATATTCATTGATTTTTGCCATTGAAAAACATGTTTTTCATATACCAGAAATGTTTGAAGCTACTGACTGAATGAAAGGAGCTGGCATCTCACTCTCTTTGAATCTTCTTTATCATGCTAGGATTAGCAGGAAAAAGCAAAAAATTTCAGAATTGCACCTTGCAATGTGGAGATATTACTGTTTGTGCATTTACAATATTCATTGATTTTTGCCATTGAAAAACGTCCAGAAATGTTTGAAGCTACTGACTGAATGAAAGGAGCTGGCATCTCACTCTCTTTGAATCTTCTTTATCATGCTAGGATTAGCAGGAAAAAGCAAAAAATTTCAGAATTGCACCGTGCAATGTGGAGATATTACTGTTTGTGCATTTACAATATTCATTGATTTTTGCCATTGAAAAACATGTTTTTCATATACCAGAAATGTTTGAAGCTACTGACTGAATGAAAGGAGCTGGCATCTCACTCTCTTTGAATCTTCTTTATCATGCTAGGATTAGCAGGAAAAAGCAAAAAATTTCAGAATTGCACCGTGCAATGTGGAGATATTACTGTTTGTGCATTTACAATATTCATTGATTTTTGCCATTGAAAAACATGTTTTTCATATACCAGAAATGTTTGAAGCTACTGACTGAATGAAAGGAGCTGGCATCTCACTCTCTTTGAATCTTCTTTATCATGCTAGGATTAGCAGGAAAAAGCTAAAAATTTCAGAATTGCACCTTGCAATGTGGAGATATTACTGTTTGTGCATTTACAATATTCATTGATTTTTGCCATTGAAAAACATGTTTTTCATATACCAGAAATGTTTGAAGCTACTGACTGAATGAAAGGAGCTGGCATCTCACTCTCTTTGAATCTTCTTTATCATGCTAGGATTAGCAGGAAAAAGCAAAAAATTTCAGAATTGCACCTTGCAATGTGGAGATATTACTGTTTGTGCATTTACAATATTCATTGATTTTTGCCATTGAAAAACATGTTTTTCATATACCAGAAATGTTTGAAGCTACTGACTGAATGAAAGGAGCTGGCATCTCACTCTCTTTGAATCTTCTTTATCATGCTAGGATTAACAGGAAAAAGCTAAAAATTTCAGAATTGCACCTTGCAATGTGGAGATATTACTGTTTGTGCATTTACAATATTCATTGATTTTTGCCATTGAAAAACATGTTTTTCATATACCAGAAATGTTTGAAGCTACTGACTGAATGAAAGGAGCTGGCATCTCACTCTCTTTGAATCTTCTTTATCATGCTAGGATTAGCAGGAAAAAGCAAAAAATTTCAGAATTGCACCGTGCAATGTGGAGATATTACTGTTTGTGCATTTACAATATTCATTGATTTTTGCCATTGAAAAACGTCCAGAAATGTTTGAAGCTACTGACTGAATGAAAGGAGCTGGCATCTCACTCTCTTTGAATCTTCTTTATCATGCTAGGATTAACAGGAAAAAGCTAAAAATTTCAGAATTGCACCGTGCAATGTGGAGATATTACTGTTTGTGCATTTACAATATTCATTGATTTTTGCCATTGAAAAACATGTTTTTCATATACCAGAAATGTTTGAAGCTACTGACTGAATGAAAGGAGCTGGCATCTCACTCTCTTTGAATCTTCTTTATCATGCTAGGATTAACAGGAAAAAGCTAAAAATTTCAGAATTGCACCTTGCAATGTGGAGATATTACTGTTTGTGCATTTACAATATTCATTGATTTTTGCCATTGAAAAACATGTTTTTCATATACCAGAAATGTTTGAAGCTACTGACTGAATGAAAGGAGCTGGCATCTCACTCTCTTTGAATCTTCTTTATCATGCTAGGATTAGCAGGAAAAAGCAAAAAATTTCAGAATTGCACCGTGCAATGTGGAGATATTACTGTTTGTGCATTTACAATATTCATTGATTTTTGCCATTGAAAAACGTCCAGAAATGTTTGAAGCTACTGACTGAATGAAAGGAGCTGGCATCTCACTCTCTTTGAATCTTCTTTATCATGCTAGGATTAACAGGAAAAAGCTAAAAATTTCAGAATTGCACCGTGCAATGTGGAGATATTACTGTTTGTGCATTTACAATATTCATTGATTTTTGCCATTGAAAAACGTCCAGAAATGTTTGAAGCTACTGACTGAATGAAAGGAGCTGGCATCTCACTCTCTTTGAATCTTCTTTATCATGCTAGGATTAACAGGAAAAAGCTAAAAATTTCAGAATTGCACCGTGCAATGTGGAGATATTACTGTTTGTGCATTTACAATATTCATTGATTGTTGCCATTGAAAAACATGTTTTTCATATACCAGAAATGTTTGAAGCTACTGACTGAATGAAAGGAGCTGGCATCTCACTCTCTTTGAATCTTCTTTATCATGCTAGGATTAACCGGAAAAAGCTAAAAATTTCAGAATTGCACCTTGCAATGTGGAGATATTACTGTTTGTGCATTTACAATATTCATTGATTTTTGCCATTGAAAAACATGTTTTTCATATACCAGAAATGTTTGAAGCTACTGACTGAATGAAAGGAGCTGGCATCTCACTCTCTTTGAATCTTCTTTATCATGCTAGGATTAGCAGGAAAAAGCTAAAAATTTCAGAATTGCACCGTGCAATGTGGAGATATTACTGTTTGTGCATTTACAATATTCATTGATTTTTGCCATTGAAAAACGTCCAGAAATGTTTGAAGCTACTGACTGAATGAAAGGAGCTGGCATCTCACTCTCTTTGAATCTTCTTTATCATGCTAGGATTAACAGGAAAAAGCTAAAAATTTCAGAATTGCACCGTGCAATGTGGAGATATTACTGTTTGTGCATTTACAATATTCATTGATTTTTGCCATTGAAAAACGTCCAGAAATGTTTGAAGCTACTGACTGAATGAAAGGAGCTGGCATCTCACTCTCTTTGAATCTTCTTTATCATGCTAGGATTAGCAGGAAAAAGCAAAAAATTTCAGAATTGCACCGTGCAATGTGGAGATATTACTGTTTGTGCATTTACAATATTCATTGATTTTTGCCATTGAAAAACGTCCAGAAATGTTTGAAGCTACTGACTGAATGAAAGGAGCTGGCATCTCACTCTCTTTGAATCTTCTTTATCATGCTAGGATTAGCAGGAAAAAGCAAAAAATTTCAGAATTGCACCGTGCAATGTGGAGATATTACTGTTTGTGCATTTACAATATTCATTGATTTTTGCCATTGAAAAACATGTTTTTCATATACCAGAAATGTTTGAAGCTACTGACTGAATGAAAGGAGCTGGCATCTCACTCTCTTTGAATCTTCTTTATCATGCTAGGATTAACAGGAAAAGCTAAAAATTTCAGAATTGCACCGTGCAATGTGGAGATATTACTGTTTGTGCATTTACAATATTCATTGATTTTTGCCATTGAAAAACATGTTTTTCATATACCAGAAATGTTTGAAGCTACTGACTGAATGAAAGGAGCTGGCATCTCACTCTCTTTGAATCTTCTTTATCATGCTAGGGTTAACAGGAAAAAGCTAAAAATTTCAGAATTGCACCGTGCAATGTGGAGATATTACTGTTTGTGCATTTACAATATTCATTGATTTTTGCCATTGAAAAACATGTTTTTCATATACCAGAAATGTTTGAAGCTACTGACTGAATGAAAGGAGCTGGCATCTCACTCTCTTTGAATCTTCTTTATCATGCTAGGATTAGCAGGAAAAAGCTAAAAATTTCAGAATTGCACCTTGCAATGTGGAGATATTACTGTTTGTGCATTTACAATATTCATTGATTTTTGCCATTGAAAAACATGTTTTTCATATACCAGAAATGTTTGAAGCTACTGACTGAATGAAAGGAGCTGGCATCTCACTCTCTTTGAATCTTCTTTATCATGCTAGGATTAGCAGGAAAAAGCTAAAAATTTCAGAATTGCACCTTGCAATGTGGAGATATTACTGTTTGTGCATTTACAATATTCATTGATTTTTGCCATTGAAAAACATGTTTTTCATATACCAGAAATGTTTGAAGCTACTGACTGAATGAAAGGAGCTGGCATCTCACTCTCTTTGAATCTTCTTTATCATGCTAGGATTAACAGGAAAAAGCAAAAAATTTCAGAATTGCACCTTGCAATGTGGAGATATTACTGTTTGTGCATTTACAATATTCATTGATTTTTGCCATTGAAAAACGTCCAGAAATGTTTGAAGCTACTGACTGAATGAAAGGAGCTGGCATCTCACTCTCTTTGAATCTTCTTTATCATGCTAGGATTAGCAGGAAAAAGCAAAAAATTTCAGAATTGCACCGTGCAATGTGGAGATATTACTGTTTGTGCATTTACAATATTCATTGATTTTTGCCATTGAAAAACATGTTTTTCATATACCAGAAATGTTTGAAGCTACTGACTGAATGAAAGGAGCTGGCATCTCACTCTCTTTGAATCTTCTTTATCATGCTAGGATTAGCAGGAAAAAGCTAAAAATTTCAGAATTGCACCGTGCAATGTGGAGATATTACTGTTTGTGCATTTACAATATTCATTGATTTTTGCCATTGAAAAACGTCCAGAAATGTTTGAAGCTACTGACTGAATGAAAGGAGCTGGCATCTCACTCTCTTTGAATCTTCTTTATCATGCTAGGATTAACAGGAAAAAGCTAAAAATTTCAGAATTGCACCGTGCAATGTGGAGATATTACTGTTTGTGCATTTAAAATATTCATTGATTTTTGCCATTGAAAAACATGTTTTTCATATACCAGAAATGTTTGAAGCTACTGACTGAATGAAAGGAGCTGGCATCTCACTCTCTTTGAATCTTCTTTATCATGCTAGGATTAGCAGGAAAAAGCAAAAAATTTCAGAATTGCACCGTGCATTGTGGAGATATTACTGTTTGTGCATTTACAATATTCATTGATTTTTGCCATTGAAAAACGTCCAGAAATGTTTGAAGCTACTGACTGAATGAAAGGAGCTGGCATCTCACTCTCTTTGAATCTTCTTTATCATGCTAGGATTAACAGGAAAAAGCAAAAAATTTCAGAATTGCACCGTGCAATGTGGAGATATTACTGTTTGTGCATTTACAATATTCATTGATTTTTGCCATTGAAAAACATGTTTTTCATATACCAGAAATGTTTGAAGCTACTGACTGAATGAAAGGAGCTGGCATCTCACTCTCTTTGAATCTTCTTTATCATGCTAGGATTAGCAGGAAAAAGCTAAAAATTTCAGAATTGCACCGTGCAATGTGGAGATATTACTGTTTGTGCATTTACAATATTCATTGATTTTTGCCATTGAAAAACGTCCAGAAATGTTTGAAGCTACTGACTGAATGAAAGGAGCTGGCATCTCACTCTCTTTGAATCTTCTTTATCATGCTAGGATTAACAGGAAAAAGCTAAAAATTTCAGAATTGCACCGTGCAATGTGGAGATATTACTGTTTGTGCAT
Source organism: Phyllobates terribilis (assembly GCF_046119375.1). Lineage (NCBI taxonomy): Eukaryota > Metazoa > Chordata > Amphibia > Anura > Dendrobatidae > Phyllobates > Phyllobates terribilis. The sequence continues at coordinate 88,311 of NW_027365687.1, read as the reverse complement.
TTACAATATTCATTGATTTTTGCCATTGAAAAACATGTTTTTCATATACCAGAAATGTTTGAAGCTACTGACTGAATGAAAGGAGCTGGCATCTCACTCTCTTTGAATCTTCTTTATCATGCTAGGATTAACAGGAAAAAGCAAAAAATTTCAGAATTGCACCTTGCAATGTGGAGATATTACTGTTTGTGCATTTACAATATTCATTGATTTTTGCCATTGAAAAACATGTTTTTCATATACCAGAAATGTTTGAAGCTACTGACTGAATGAAAGGAGCTGGCATCTCACTCTCTTTGAATCTTCTTTATCATGCTAGGATTAACAGGAAAAAGCTAAAAATTTCAGAATTGCACCTTGCAATGTGGAGATATTACTGTTTGTGCATTTACAATATTCATTGATTTTTGCCATTGAAAAACATGTTTTTCATATACCAGAAATGTTTGAAGCTACTGACTGAATGAAAGGAGCTGGCATCTCACTCTCTTTGAATCTTCTTTATCATGCTAGGATTAACAGGAAAAAGCTAAAAATTTCAGAATTGCACCGTGCAATGTGGAGATATTACTGTTTGTGCATTTACAATATTCATTGATTTTTGCCATTGAAAAACATGTTTTTCATATACCAGAAATGTTTGAAGCTACTGACTGAATGAAAGGAGCTGGCATCTCACTCTCTTTGAATCTTCTTTATCATGCTAGGATTAACAGGAAAAAGCTAAAAATTTCAGAATTGCACCGTGCAATGTGGAGATATTACTGTTTGTGCATTTACAATATTCATTGATTTTTGCCATTGAAAAACGTCCAGAAATGTTTGAAGCTACTGACTGAATGAAAGGAGCTGGCATCTCACTCTCTTTGAATCTTCTTTATCATGCTAGGATTAACAGGAAAAAGCTAAAAATTTCAGAATTGCACCGTGCAATGTGGAGATATTACTGTTTGTGCATTTACAATATTCATTGATTTTTGCCATTGAAAAACGTCCAGAAATGTTTGAAGCTACTGACTGAATGAAAGGAGCTGGCATCTCACTCTCTTTGAATCTTCTTTATCATGCTAGGATTAACAGGAAAAAGCAAAAAATTTCAGAATTGCACCGTGCAATGTGGAGATATTACTGTTTGTGCATTTACAATATTCATTGATTTTTGCCATTGAAAAACATGTTTTTCATATACCAGAAATGTTTGAAGCTACTGACTGAATGAAAGGAGCTGGCATCTCACTCTCTTTGAATCTTCTTTATCATGCTAGGATTAGCAGGAAAAAGCTAAAAATTTCAGAATTGCACCGTGCAATGTGGAGATATTACTGTTTGTGCATTTACAATATTCATTGATTTTTGCCATTGAAAAACATGTTTTTCATATACCAGAAATGTTTGAAGCTACTGACTGAATGAAAGGAGCTGGCATCTCACTCTCTTTGAATCTTCTTTATCATGCTAGGATTAGCAGGAAAAAGCAAAAAATTTCAGAATTGCACCTTGCAATGTGGAGATATTACTGTTTGTGCATTTACAATATTCATTGATTTTTGCCATTGAAAAACATGTTTTTCATATACCAGAAATGTTTGAAGCTACTGACTGAATGAAAGGAGCTGGCATCTCACTCTCTTTGAATCTTCTTTATCATGCTAGGATTAGCAGGAAAAAGCTAAAAATTTCAGAATTGCACCGTGCAATGTGGAGATATTACTGTTTGTGCATTTACAATATTCATTGATTTTTGCCATTGAAAAACATGTTTTTCATATACCAGAAATGTTTGAAGCTACTGACTGAATGAAAGGAGCTGGCATCTCACTCTCTTTGAATCTTCTTTATCATGCTAGGATTAGCAGGAAAAAGCAAAAAATTTCAGAATTGCACCTTGCAATGTGGAGATATTACTGTTTGTGCATTTACAATATTCATTGATTTTTGCCATTGAAAAACATGTTTTTCATATACCAGAAATGTTTGAAGCTACTGACTGAATGAAAGGAGCTGGCATCTCACTCTCTTTGAATCTTCTTTATCATGCTAGGATTAGCAGGAAAAAGCAAAAAATTTCAGAATTGCACCGTGCAATGTGGAGATATTACTGTTTGTGCATTTACAATATTCATTGATTTTTGCCATTGAAAAACATGTTTTTCATATACCAGAAATGTTTGAAGCTACTGACTGAATGAAAGGAGCTGGCATCTCACTCTCTTTGAATCTTCTTTATCATGCTAGGATTAGCAGGAAAAAGCAAAAAATTTCAGAATTGCACCGTGCAATGTGGAGATATTACTGTTTGTGCATTTACAATATTCATTGATTTTTGCCATTGAAAAACATGTTTTTCATATACCAGAAATGTTTGAAGCTACTGACTGAATGAAAGGAGCTGGCATCTCACTCTCTTTGAATCTTCTTTATCATGCTAGGATTAACAGGAAAAAGCTAAAAATTTCAGAATTGCACCTTGCAATGTGGAGATATTACTGTTTGTGCATTTACAATATTCATTGATTTTTGCCATTGAAAAACATGTTTTTCATATACCAGAAATGTTTGAAGCTACTGACTGAATGAAAGGAGCTGGCATCTCACTCTCTTTGAATCTTCTTTATCATGCTAGGATTAACAGGAAAAAGCTAAAAATTTCAGAATTGCACCTTGCAATGTGGAGATATTACTGTTTGTGCATTTACAATATTCATTGATTTTTGCCATTGAAAAACATGTTTTTCATATACCAGAAATGTTTGAAGCTACTGACTGAATGAAAGGAGCTGGCATCTCACTCTCTTTGAATCTTCTTTATCATGCTAGGATTAACAGGAAAAAGCTAAAAATTTCAGAATTGCACCGTGCAATGTGGAGATATTACTGTTTGTGCATTTACAATATTCATTGATTTTTGCCATTGAAAAACGTCCAGAAATGTTTGAAGCTACTGACTGAATGAAAGGAGCTGGCATCTCACTCTCTTTGAATCTTCTTTATCATGCTAGGATTAACAGGAAAAAGCTAAAAATTTCAGAATTGCACCTTGCAATGTGGAGATATTACTGTTTGTGCATTTACAATATTCATTGATTTTTGCCATTGAAAAACGTCCAGAAATGTTTGAAGCTACTGACTGAATGAAAGGAGCTGGCATCTCACTCTCTTTGAATCTTCTTTATCATGCTAGGATTAGCAGGAAAAAGCAAAAAATTTCAGAATTGCACCGTGCAATGTGGAGATATTACTGTTTGTGCATTTACAATATTCATTGATTTTTGCCATTGAAAAACATGTTTTTCATATACCAGAAATGTTTGAAGCTACTGACTGAATGAAAGGAGCTGGCATCTCACTCTCTTTGAATCTTCTTTATCATGCTAGGATTAGCAGGAAAAAGCTAAAAATTTCAGAATTGCACCGTGCAATGTGGAGATATTACTGTTTGTGCATTTACAATATTCATTGATTTTTGCCATTGAAAAACATGTTTTTCATATACCAGAAATGTTTGAAGCTACTGACTGAATGAAAGGAGCTGGTATCTCACTCTCTTTGAATCTTCTTTATCATGCTAGGATTAACAGGAAAAAGCTAAAAATTTCAGAATTGCACCTTGCAATGTGGAGATATTACTGTTTGTGCATTTACAATATTCATTGATTTTTGCCATTGAAAAACGTCCAGAAATGTTTGAAGCTACTGACTGAATGAAAGGAGCTGGCATCTCACTCTCTTTGAATCTTCTTTATCATGCTAGGATTAGCAGGAAAAAGCAAAAAATTTCAGAATTGCACCTTGCAATGTGGAGATATTACTGTTTGTGCATTTACAATATTCATTGATTTTTGCCATTGAAAAACATGTTTTTCATATACCAGAAATGTTTGAAGCTACTGACTGAATGAAAGGAGCTGGCATCTCACTCTCTTTGAATCTTCTTTATCATGCTAGGATTAGCAGGAAAAAGCTAAAAATTTCAGAATTGCACCGTGCAATGTGGAGATATTACTGTTTGTGCATTTACAATATTCATTGATTTTTGCCATTGAAAAACATGTTTTTCATATACCAGAAATGTTTGAAGCTACTGACTGAATGAAAGGAGCTGGCATCTCACTCTCTTTGAATCTTCTTTATCATGCTAGGATTAGCAGGAAAAAGCAAAAAATTTCAGAATTGCACCTTGCAATGTGGAGATATTACTGTTTGTGCATTTACAATATTCATTGATTTTTGCCATTGAAAAACATGTTTTTCATATACCAGAAATGTTTGAAGCTACTGACTGAATGAAAGGAGCTGGCATCTCACTCTCTTTGAATCTTCTTTATCATGCTAGGATTAGCAGGAAAAAGCAAAAAATTTCAGAATTGCACCGTGCAATGTGGAGATATTACTGTTTGTGCATTTACAATATTCATTGATTTTTGCCATTGAAAAACATGTTTTTCATATACCAGAAATGTTTGAAGCTACTGACTGAATGAAAGGAGCTGGCATCTCACTCTCTTTGAATCTTCTTTATCATGCTAGGATTAGCAGGAAAAAGCAAAAAATTTCAGAATTTCACCGTGCAATGTGGAGATATTACTGTTTGTGCATTTACAATATTCATTGATTTTTGCCATTGAAAAACATGTTTTTCATATACCAGAAATGTTTGAAGCTACTGACTGAATGAAAGGAGCTGGCATCTCACTCTCTTTGAATCTTCTTTATCATGCTAGGATTAGCAGGAAAAAGCTAAAAATTTCAGAATTGCACCTTGCAATGTGGAGATATTACTGTTTGTGCATTTACAATATTCATTGATTTTTGCCATTGAAAAACATGTTTTTCATATACCAGAAATGTTTGAAGCTACTGACTGAATGAAAGGAGCTGGCATCTCACTCTCTTTGAATCTTCTTTATCATGCTAGGATTAGCAGGAAAAAGCAAAAAATTTCAGAATTGCACCTTGCAATGTGGAGATATTACTGTTTGTGCATTTACAATATTCATTGATTTTTGCCATTGAAAAACATCCAGAAATGTTTGAAGCTACTGACTGAATGAAAGGAGCTGGCATCTCACTCTCTTTGAATCTTCTTTATCATGCTAGGATTAGCAGGAAAAAGCAAAAAATTTCAGAATTGCACCTTGCAATGTGGAGATATTACTGTTTGTGCATTTACAATATTCATTGATTTTTGCCATTGAAAAACGTCCAGAAATGTTTGAAGCTACTGACTGAATGAAAGGAGCTGGCATCTCACTCTCTTTGAATCTTCTTTATCATGCTAGGATTAGCAGGAAAAAGCAAAAAATTTCAGAATTGCACCTTGCAATGTGGAGATATTACTGTTTGTGCATTTACAATATTCATTGATTTTTGCCATTGAAAAACATGTTTTTCATATACCAGAAATGTTTGAAGCTACTGACTGAATGAAAGGAGCTGGCATCTCACTCTCTTTGAATCTTCTTTATCATGCTAGGATTAGCAGGAAAAAGCAAAAAATTTCAGAATTGCACCGTGCAATGTGGAGATATTACTGTTTGTGCATTTACAATATTCATTGATTTTTGCCATTGAAAAACATGTTTTTAATATACCAGAAATGTTTGAAGCTACTGACTGAATGAAAGGAGCTGGCATCTCACTCTCTTTGAATCTTCTTTATCATGCTAGGATTAGCAGGAAAAAGCTAAAAATTTCAGAATTGCACCTTGCAATGTGGAGATATTACTGTTTGTGCATTTACAATATTCATTGATTTTTGCCATTGAAAAACATGTTTTTCATATACCAGAAATGTTTGAAGCTACTGACTGAATGAAAGGAGCTGGCATCTCACTCTCTTTGAATCTTCTTTATCATGCTAGGATTAGCAGGAAAAAGCAAAAAATTTCAGAATTGCACCTTGCAATGTGGAGATATTACTGTTTGTGCATTTACAATATTCATTGATTTTTGCCATTGAAAAACGTCCAGAAATGTTTGAAGCTACTGACTGAATGAAAGGAGCTGGCATCTCACTCTCTTTGAATCTTCTTTATCATGCTAGGATTAACAGGAAAAAGCTAAAAATTTCAGAATTGCACCTTGCAATGTGGAGATATTACTGTTTGTGCATTTACAATATTCATTGATTTTTGCCATTGAAAAACATGTTTTTCATATACCAGAAATGTTTGAAGCTACTGACTGAATGAAAGGAGCTGGCATCTCACTCTCTTTGAATCTTCTTTATCATGCTAGGATTAGCAGGAAAAAGCAAAAAATTTCAGAATTGCACCTTGCAATGTGGAGATATTACTGTTTGTGCATTTACAATATTCATTGATTTTTGCCATTGAAAAACATGTTTTTCATATACCAGAAATGTTTGAAGCTACTGACTGAATGAAAGGAGCTGGCATCTCACTCTCTTTGAATCTTCTTTATCATGCTAGGATTAACAGGAAAAAGCTAAAAATTTCAGAATTGCACCGTGCAATGTGGAGATATTACTGTTTGTGCATTTACAATATTCATTGATTTTTGCCATTGAAAAACATGTTTTTCATATACCAGAAATGTTTGAAGCTACTGACTGAATGAAAGGAGCTGGCATCTCACTCTCTTTGAATCTTCTTTATCATGCTAGGATTAGCAGGAAAAAGCAAAAAATTTCAGAATTGCACCTTGCAATGTGGAGATATTACTGTTTGTGCATTTACAATATTCATTGATTTTTGCCAATGAAAAACATGTTTTTCATATACCAGAAATGTTTGAAGCTACTGACTGAATGAAAGTAGCTGGCATCTCACTCTCTTTGAATCTTCTTTATCATGCTAGGATTAGCAGGAAAAAGCAAAAAATTTCAGAATTGCACCTTGCAATGTGGAGATATTACTGTTTGTGCATTTACAATATTCATTGATTTTTGCCATTGAAAAACGTCCAGAAATGTTTGAAGCTACTGACTGAATGAAAGGAGCTGGCATCTCACTCTCTTTGAATCTTCTTTATCATGCTAGGATTAGCAGGAAAAAGCAAAAAATTTCAGAATTGCACCGTGCAATGTGGAGATATTACTGTTTGTGCATTTACAATATTCATTGATTTTTGCCATTGAAAAACATGTTTTTCATATACCAGAAATGTTTGAAGCTACTGACTGAATGAAAGGAGCTGGCATCTCACTCTCTTTGAATCTTCTTTATCATGCTAGGATTAACAGGAAAAAGCTAAAAATTTCAGAATTGCACCTTGCAATGTGGAGATATTACTGTTTGTGCATTTACAATATTCATTGATTTTTGCCATTGAAAAACGTCCAGAAATGTTTGAAGCTACTGACTGAATGAAAGGAGCTGGCATCTCACTCTCTTTGAATCTTCTTTATCATGCTAGGATTAACAGGAAAAAGCTAAAAATTTCAGAATTGCACCGTGCAATGTGGAGATATTACTGTTTGTGCATTTACAATATTCATTGATTTTTGCCATTGAAAAACATGTTTTTCATATACCAGAAATGTTTGAAGCTACTGACTGAATGAAAGGAGCTGGCATCTCACTCTCTTTGAATTTTCTTTATCATGCTAGGATTAACAGGAAAAAGCTAAAAATTTCAGAATTGCACCTTGCAATGTGGAGATATTACTGTTTGTGCATTTACAATATTCATTGATTTTTGCCATTGAAAAACATGTTTTTCATATACCAGAAATGTTTGAAGCTACTGACTGAATGAAAGGAGCTGGCATCTCACTCTCTTTGAATCTTCTTTATCATGCTAGGATTAACAGGAAAAAGCTAAAAATTTCAGAATTGCACCGTGCAATGTGGAGATATTACTGTTTGTGCATTTACAATATTCATTGATTTTTGCCATTGAAAAACATGTTTTTCATATACCAGAAATGTTTGAAGCTACTGACTGAATGAAAGGAGCTGGCATCTCACTCTCTTTGAATCTTCTTTATCATGCTAGGATTAGCAGGAAAAAGCTAAAAATTTCAGAATTGCACCGTGCAATGTGGAGATATTACTGTTTGTGCATTTACAATATTCATTGATTTTTGCCATTGAAAAACATGTTTTTCATATACCAGAAATGTTTGAAGCTACTGACTGAATGAAAGGAGCTGGCATCTCACTCTCTTTGAATCTTCTTTATCATGCTAGGATTAGCAGGAAAAAGCAAAAAATTTCAGAATTGCACCTTGCAATGTGGAGATATTACTGTTTGTGCATTTACAATATTCATTGATTTTTGCCATTGAAAAACATGTTTTTCATATACCAGAAATGTTTGAAGCTACTGACTGAATGAAAGGAGCTGGCATCTCACTCTCTTTGAATCTTCTTTATCATGCTAGGATTAGCAGGAAAAAGCAAAAAATTTCAGAATTGCACCGTGCAATGTGGAGATATTACTGTTTGTGCATTTACAATATTCATTGATTTTTGCCATTGAAAAACATGTTTTTCATATACCAGAAATGTTTGAAGCTACTGACTGAATGAAAGGAGCTGGCATCTCACTCTCTTTGAATCTTCTTTATCATGCTAGGATTAGCAGGAAAAAGCAAAAAATTTCAGAATTGCACCGTGCAATGTGGAGATACTACTGTTTGTGCATTTACAATATTCATTGATTTTTGCCATTGAAAAACATGTTTTTCATATACCAGAAATGTTTGAAGCTACTGACTGAATGAAAGGAGCTGGCATCTCACTCTCTTTGAATCTTCTTTATCATGCTAGGATTAACAGGAAAAAGCAAAAAATTTCAGAATTGCACCTTGCAATGTGGAGATATTACTGTTTGTGCATTTACAATATTCATTGATTTTTGCCATTGAAAAACATGTTTTTCATATACCAGAAATGTTTGAAGCTACTGACTGAATGAAAGGAGCTGGCATCTCACTCTCTTTGAATCTTCTTTATCATGCTAGGATTAACAGGAAAAAGCTAAAAATTTCAGAATTGCACCTTGCAATGTGGAGATATTACTGTTTGTGCATTTACAATATTCATTGATTTTTGCCATTGAAAAACATGTTTTTCATATACCAGAAATGTTTGAAGCTACTGACTGAATGAAAGGAGCTGGCATCTCACTCTCTTTGAATCTTCTTTATCATGCTAGGATTAACAGGAATAAGCTAAAAATTTCAGAATTGCACCGTGCAATGTGGAGATATTACTGTTTGTGCATTTACAATATTCATTGATTTTTGCCATTGAAAAACGTCCAGAAATGTTTGAAGCTACTGACTGAATGAAAGGAGCTGGCATCTCACTCTCTTTGAATCTTCTTTATCATGCTAGGATTAACAGGAAAAAGCTAAAAATTTCAGAATTGCACCTTGCAATGTGGAGATATTACTGTTTGTGCATTTACAATATTCATTGATTTTTGCCATTGAAAAACGTCCAGAAATGTTTGAAGCTACTGACTGAATGAAAGGAGCTGGCATCTCACTCTCTTTGAATCTTCTTTATCATGCTAGGATTAGCAGGAAAAAGCTAAAAATTTCAGAATTGCACCGTGCAATGTGGAGATATTACTGTTTGTGCATTTACAATATTCATTGATTTTTGCCATTGAAAAACATGTTTTTCATATACCAGAAATGTTTGAAGCTACTGACTGAATGAAAGGAGCTGGCATCTCACTCTCTTTGAATCTTCTTTATCATGCTAGGATTAGCAGGAAAAAGCTAAAAATTTCAGAATTGCACCGTGCAATGTGGAGATATTACTGTTTGTGCATTTACAATATTCATTGATTTTTGCCATTGAAAAACATGTTTTTCATATACCAGAAATGTTTGAAGCTACTGACTGAATGAAAGGAGCTGGCATCTCACTCTCTTTGAATCTTCTTTATCATGCTAGGATTAACAGGAAAAAGCTAAAAATTTCAGAATTGCACTGTGCAATGTGGAGATATTACTGTTTGTGCATTTACAATATTCATTGATTTTTGCCATTGAAAAACGTCCAGAAATGTTTGAAGCTACTGACTGAATGAAAGGAGCTGGCATCTCACTCTCTTTGAATCTTCTCTATCATGCTAGGATTAACAGGAAAAAGCTAAAAATTTCAGAATTGCACCTTGCAATGTGGAGATATTACTGTTTGTGCATTTACAATATTCATTGATTTTTGCCATTGAAAAACGTCCAGAAATGTTTGAAGCTACTGACTGAATGAAAGGAGCTGGCATCTCACTCTCTTTGAATCTTCTTTATCATGCTAGGATTAGCAGGAAAAAGCAAAAAATTTCAGAATTGCACCGTGCAATGTGGAGATATTACTGTTTGTGCATTTACAATATTCATTGATTTTTGCCATTGAAAAACATGTTTTTCATATACCAGAAATGTTTGAAGCTACTGACTGAATGAAAGGAGCTGGCATCTCACTCTCTTTGAATCTTCTTTATCATGCTAGGATTAGCAGGAAAAAGCTAAAAATTTCAGAATTGCACCGTGCAATGTGGAGATATTACTGTTTGTGCATTTACAATATTCATTGATTTTTGCCATTGAAAAACATGTTTTTCATATACCAGAAATGTTTGAAGCTACTGACTGAATGAAAGGAGCTGGCATCTCACTCTCTTTGAATCTTCTTTATCATGCTAGGATTAACAGGAAAAAGCAAAAAATTTCAGAATTGCACCTTGCAATGTGGAGATATTACTGTTTGTGCATTTACAATATTCATTGATTTTTGCCATTGAAAAACATGTTTTTCATATACCAGAAATGTTTGAAGCTACTGACTGAATGAAAGGAGCTGACATCTCACTCTCTTTGAATCTTCTTTATCATGCTAGGATTAACAGGAAAAAGCTAAAAATTTCAGAATTGCACCGTGCAATGTGGAGATATTACTGTTTGTGCATTTACAATATTCATTGATTTTTGCCATTGAAAAACATGTTTTTCATATACCAGAAATGTTTGAAGCTACTGACTGAATGAAAGGAGCTGGCATCTCACTCTCTTTGAATCTTCTTTATCATGCTAGGATTAGCAGGAAAAAGCAAAAAATTTCAGAATTGCACCTTGCAATGTGGAGATATTACTGTTTGTGCATTTACAATATTCATTGATTTTTGCCATTGAAAAACATGTTTTTCATATACCAGAAATGTTTGAAGCTACTGACTGAATGAAAGGAGCTGGCATCTCACTCTCTTTGAATCTTCTTTATCATGCTAGGATTAACAGGAAAAAGCTAAAAATTTCAGAATTGCACCTTGCAATGTGGAGATATTACTGTTTGTGCATTTACAATATTCATTGATTTTTGCCATTGAAAAACATGTTTTTCATATACCAGAAATGTTTGAAGCTACTGACTGAATGAAAGGAGCTGGCATCTCACTCTCTTTGAATCTTCTTTATCATGCTAGGATTAGCAGGAAAAAGCAAAAAATTTCAGAATTGCACCTTGCAATGTGGAGATATTACTGTTTGTGCATTTACAATATTCATTGATTTTTGCCATTGAAAAACGTCCAGAAATGTTTGAAGCTACTGACTGAATGAAAGGAGCTGGCATCTCACTCTCTTTGAATCTTCTTTATCATGCTAGGATTAGCAGGAAAAAGCAAAAAATTTCAGAATTGCACCGTGCAATGTGGAGATATTACTGTTTGTGCATTTACAATATTCATTGATTTTTGCCATTGAAAAACATGTTTTTCATATACCAGAAATGTTTGAAGCTACTGACTGAATGAAAGGAGCTGGCATCTCACTCTCTTTGAATCTTCTTTATCATGCTAGGATTAACAGGAAAAAGCAAAAAATTTCAGAATTGCACCGTGCAATGTGGAGATATTACTGTTTGTGCATTTACAATATTCATTGATTTTTGCCATTGAAAAACATGTTTTTCATATACCAGAAATGTTTGAAGCTACTGACTGAATGAAAGGAGCTGGCATCTCACTCTCTTTGAATCTTCTTTATCATGCTAGGATTAGCAGGAAAAAGCTAAAAATTTCAGAATTGCACCTTGCAATGTGGAGATATTACTGTTTGTGCATTTACAATATTCATTGATTTTTGCCATTGAAAAACATGTTTTTCATATACCAGAAATGTTTGAAGCTACTGACTGAATGAAAGGAGCTGGCATCTCACTCTCTTTGAATCTTCTTTATCATGCTAGGATTAGCAGGAAAAAACAAAAAATTTCAGAATTGCACCTTGCAATGTGGAGATATTACTGTTTGTGCATTTACAATATTCATTGATTTTTGCCATTGAAAAACGTCCAGAAATGTTTGAAGCTACTGACTGAATGAAAGGAGCTGGCATCTCACTCTCTTTGAATCTTCTTTATCATGCTAGGATTAACAGGAAAAAGCTAAAAATTTCAGAATTGCACCTTGCAATGTGGAGATATTACTGTTTGTGCATTTACAATATTCATTGATTTTTGCCATTGAAAAACATGTTTTTCATATACCAGAAATGTTTGAAGCTACTGACTGAATGAAAGGAGCTGCCATCTCACTCTCTTTGAATCTTCTTTATCATGCTAGGATTAGCAGGAAAAAGCAAAAAATTTCAGAATTGCACCTTGCAATGTGGAGATATTACTGTTTGTGCATTTACAATATTCATTGATTTTTGCCATTGAAAAACATGTTTTTCATATACCAGAAATGTTTGAAGCTACTGACTGAATGAAAGGAGCTGGCATCTCACTCTCTTTGAATCTTCTTTATCATGCTAGGATTAACAGGAAAAAGCTAAAAATTTCAGAATTGCACCTTGCAATGTGGAGATATTACTGTTTGTGCATTTACAATATTCATTGATTTTTGCCATTGAAAAACATGTTTTTCATATACCAGAAATGTTTGAAGCTACTGACTGAATGAAAGGAGCTGGCATCTCACTCTCTTTGAATCTTCTTTATCATGCTAGGATTAGCAGGAAAAAGCAAAAAATTTCAGAATTGCACCTTGCAATGTGGAGATATTACTGTTTGTGCATTTACAATATTCATTGATTTTTGCCATTGAAAAACATGTTTTTCATATACCAGAAATGTTTGAAGCTACTGACTGAATGAAAGGAGCTGGCATCTCACTCTCTTTGAATCTTCTTTATCATGCTAGGATTAGCAGGAAAAAGCAAAAAATTTCAGAATTGCACCTTGCAATGTGGAGATATTACTGTTTGTGCATTTACAATATTCATTGATTTTTGCCATTGAAAAACATCCAGAAATGTTTGAAGCTACTGACTGAATGAAAGGAGCTGGCATCTCACTCTCTTTGAATCTTCTTTATCATGCTAGGATTAGCAGGAAAAAGCAAAAAATTTCAGAATTGCACCGTGCAATGTGGAGATATTACTGTTTGTGCATTTACAATATTCATTGATTTTTGCCATTGAAAAACATGTTTTTCATATACCAGAAATGTTTGAAGCTACTGACTGAATGAAAGGAGCTGGCATCTCACTCTCTTTGAATCTTCTTTATCATGCTAGGATTAACAGGAAAAAGCTAAAAATTTCAGAATTGCACCTTGCAAAGTGGAGATATTACTGTTTGTGCATTTACAATATTCATTGATTTTTGCCATTGAAAAACATCATGTTATTCATATACCAGAAATGTTTGAAGCTACTGACTGAATGAAAAGAGCTGGCATCTCACTCTCTTTGAATCTTCTTTATTATGCTAGGATTAGCAGGAAAAAGCAAAAAATTTCAGAATTGCACCGTGCAATGTGGAGATATTACTGTTTGTGCATTTACAATATTCATTGATTTTTGCCATTGAAAAACATGTTTTTCATATACCAGAAATGTTTGAAGCTACTGACTGAATGAAAGGAGCTGGCATCTCACTCTCTTTGAATCTTCTTTATCATGCTAGGATTAGCAGGAAAAAGCAAAAAATTTCAGAATTGCACCTTGCAATGTGGAGATATTACTGTTTGTGCATTTACAATATTCATTGATTTTTGCCATTGAAAAACGTCCAGAAATGTTTGAAGCTACTGACTGAATGAAAGGAGCTGGCATCTCACTCTCTTTGAATCTTCTTTATCATGCTAGGATTAGCAGGAAAAAGCAAAAAATTTCAGAATTGCACCGTGCAATGTGGAGATATTACTGTTTGTGCATTTACAATATTCATTGATTTTTGCCATTGAAAAACATGTTTTTCATATACCAGAAATGTTTGAAGCTACTGACTGAATGAAAGGAGCTGGCATCTCACTCTCTTTGAATCTTCTTTATCATGCTAGGATTAGCAGGAAAAAGCAAAAAATTTCAGAATTGCACTGTGCAATGTGGAGATATTACTGTTTGTGCATTTACAATATTCATTGATTTTTGCCATTGAAAAACATGTTTTTCATATACCAGAAATGTTTGAAGCTACTGACTGAATGAAAGGAGCTGGCATCTCACTCTCTTTGAATCTTCTTTATCATGCTAGGATTAGCAGGAAAAAGCTAAAAATTTCAGAATTGCACCTTGCAATGTGGAGATATTACTGTTTGTGCATTTACAATATTCATTGATTTTTGCCATTGAAAAACATGTTTTTCATATACCAGAAATGTTTGAAGCTACTGACTGAATGAAAGGAGCTGGCATCTCACTCTCTTTGAATCTTCTTTATCATGCTTGGATTAGCAGGAAAAAGCAAAAAATTTCAGAATTGCACCTTGCAATGTGGAGATATTACTGTTTGTGCATTTACAATATTCATTGATTTTTGCCATTGAAAAACATGTTTTTCATATACCAGAAATGTTTGAAGCTACTGACTGAATGAAAGGAGCTGGCATCTCACTCTCTTTGAATCTTCTTTATCATGCTAGGATTAACAGGAAAAAGCTAAAAATTTCAGAATTGCACCTTGCAATGTGGAGATATTACTGTTTGTGCATTTACAATATTCATTGATTTTTGCCATTGAAAAACGTCCAGAAATGTTTGAAGCTACTGACTGAATGAAAGGAGCTGGCATCTCACTCTCTTTGAATCTTCTTTATCATGCTAGAATTAACAGGAAAAAGCTAAAAATTTCAGAATTGCACCGTGCAATGTGGAGATATTACTGTTTGTGCATTTACAATATTCATTGATTTTTGCCATTGAAAAACGTCCAGAAATGTTTGAAGCTACTGACTGAATGAAAGGAGCTGGCATCTCACTCTCTTTGAATCTTCTTTATCATGCTAGGATTAGCAGGAAAAAGCAAAAAATTTCAGAATTGCACCTTGCAATGTGGAGATATTACTGTTTGTGCATTTACAATATTCATTGATTTTTGCCATTGAAAAACATGTTTTTCATATACCAGAAATGTTTGAAGCTACTGACTGAATGAAAGGAGCTGGCATCTCACTCTCTTTGAATCTTCTTTATCATGCTAGGATTAACAGGAAAAAGCAAAAAATTTCAGAATTGCACCTTGCAATGTGGAGATATTACTGTTTGTGCATTTACAATATTCATTGATTTTTGCCATTGAAAAACGTCCAGAAATGTTTGAAGCTACTGACTGAATGAAAGGAGCTGGCATCTCACTCTCTTTGAATCTTCTTTATCATGCTAGAATTAGCAGGAAAAAGCAAAAAATTTCAGAATTGCACCTTGCAATGTGGAGATATTACTGTTTGTGCATTTACAATATTCATTGATTTTTGCCATTGAAAAACATGTTTTTCATATACCAGAAATGTTTGAAGCTACTGACTGAATGAAAGGAGCTGGCATCTCACTCTCTTTGAATCTTCTTTATCATGCTAGGATTAACAGGAAAAAGCAAAAAATTTCAGAATTGCACCGTGCAATGTGGAGATATTACTGTTTGTGCATTTACAATATTCATTGATTTTTGCCATTGAAAAACATGTTTTTCATATACCAGAAATGTTTGAAGCTACTGACTGAATGAAAGGAGCTGGCATCTCACTCTCTTTGAATCTTCTTTATCATGCTAGGATTAGCAGGAAAAAGCAAAAAATTTAAGAATTGCACCTTGCAATGTGGAGATATTACTGTTTGTGCATTTACAATATTCATTGATTTTTGCCATTGAAAAACATGTTTTTCATATACCAGAAATGTTTGAAGCTACTGACTGAATGAAAGGAGCTGGCATCTCACTCTCTTTGAATCTTCTTTATCATGCTAGGATTAACAGGAAAAAGCTAAAAATTTCAGAATTGCACCTTGCAATGTGGAGATATTACTGTTTGTGCATTTACAATATTCATTGATTTTTGCCATTGAAAAACATGTTTTTCATATACCAGAAATGTTTGAAGCTACTGACTGAATGAAAGGAGCTGGCATCTCACTCTCTTTGAATCTTCTTTATCATGCTAGGATTAGCAGGAAAAAGCAAAAAATTTCAGAATTGCACCTTGCAATGTGGAGATATTACTGTTTGTGCATTTACAATATTCATTGATTTTTGCCATTGAAAAACATGTTTTTCATATACCAGAAATGTTTGAAGCTACTGACTGAATGAAAGGAGCTGGCATCTCACTCTCTTTGAATCTTCTTTATCATGCTAGGATTAACAGGAAAAAGCTAAAAATTTCAGAATTGCACCTTGCAATGTGGAGATATTACTGTTTGTGCATTTACAATATTCATTGATTTTTGCCATTGAAAAACGTCCAGAAATGTTTGAAGCTACTGACTGAATGAAAGGAGCTGGCATCTCACTCTCTTTGAATCTTCTTTATCATGCTAGGATTAACAGGAAAAAGCTAAAAATTTCAGAATTGCACCGTGCAATGTGGAGATATTACTGTTTGTGCATTTACAATATTCATTGATTTTTGCCATTGAAAAACGTCCAGAAATGTTTGAAGCTACTGACTGAATGAAAGGAGCTGGCATCTCACTCTCTTTGAATCTTCTTTATCATGCTAGGATTAGCAGGAAAAAGCAAAAAATTTCAGAATTGCACCTTGCAATGTGGAGATATTACTGTTTGTGCATTTACAATATTCATTGATTTTTGCCATTGAAAAACATGTTTTTCATATACCAGAAATGTTTGAAGCTACTGACTGAATGAAAGGAGCTGGCATCTCACTCTCTTTGAATCTTCTTTATCATGCTAGGATTAACAGGAAAAAGCAAAAAATTTCAGAATTGCACCTTGCAATGTGGAGATATTACTGTTTGTGCATTTACAATATTCATTGATTTTTGCCATTGAAAAACGTCCAGAAATGTTTGAAGCTACTGACTGAATGAAAGGAGCTGGCATCTCACTCTCTTTGAATCTTCTTTATCATGCTAGGATTAGCAGGAAAAAGCAAAAAATTTCAGAATTGCACCTTGCAATGTGGAGATATTACTGTTTGTGCATTTACAATATTCATTGATTTTTGCCATTGAAAAACATGTTTTTCATATACCAGAAATGTTTGAAGCTACTGACTGAATGAAAGGAGCTGGCATCTCACTCTCTTTGAATCTTCTTTATCATGCTAGGATTAACAGGAAAAAGCAAAAAATTTCAGAATTGCACCGTGCAATGTGGAGATATTACTGTTTGTGCATTTACAATATTCATTGATTTTTGCCATTGAAAAACATGTTTTTCATATACCAGAAATGTTTGAAGCTACTGACTGAATGAAAGGAGCTGGCATCTCACTCTCTTTGAATCTTCTTTATCATGCTAGGATTAGCAGGAAAAAGCAAAAAATTTCAGAATTGCACCTTGCAATGTGGAGATATTACTGTTTGTGCATTTACAATATTCATTGATTTTTGCCATTGAAAAACATGTTTTTCATATACCAGAAATGTTTGAAGCTACTGACTGAATGAAAGGAGCTGGCATCTCACTCTCTTTGAATCTTCTTTATCATGCTAGGATTAACAGGAAAAAGCTAAAAATTTCAGAATTGCACCTTGCAATGTGGAGATATTACTGTTTGTGCATTTACAATATTCATTGATTTTTGCCATTGAAAAACATGTTTTTCATATACCAGAAATGTTTGAAGCTACTGACTGAATGAAAGGAGCTGGCATCTCACTCTCTTTGAATCTTCTTTATCATGCTAGGATTAGCAGGAAAAAGCAAAAAATTTCAGAATTGCACCTTGCAATGTGGAGATATTACTGTTTGTGCATTTACAATATTCATTGATTTTTGCCATTGAAAAACGTCCAGAAATGTTTGAAGCTACTGACTGAATGAAAGGAGCTGGCATCTCACTCTCTTTGAATCTTCTTTATCATGCTAGGATTAGCAGGAAAAAGCAAAAAATTTCAGAATTGCACCTTGCAATGTGGAGATATTACTGTTTGTGCATTTACAATATTCATTGATTTTTGCCATTGAAAAACATGTTTTTCATATACCAGAAATGTTTGAAGCTACTGACTGAATGAAAGGAGCTGGCATCTCACTCTCTTTGAATCTTCTTTATCATGCTAGGATTAACAGGAAAAAGCAAAAAATTTCAGAATTGCACCGTGCAATGTGGAGATATTACTGTTTGTGCATTTACAATATTCATTGATTTTTGCCATTGAAAAACATGTTTTTCATATACCAGAAATGTTTGAAGCTACTGACTGAATGAAAGGAGCTGGCATCTCACTCTCTTTGAATCTTCTTTATCATGCTAGGATTAGCAGGAAAAAGCAAAAAATTTCAGAATTGCACCTTGCAATGTGGAGATATTACTGTTTGTGCATTTACAATATTCATTGATTTTTGCCATTGAAAAACATGTTTTTCATATACCAGAAATGTTTGAAGCTACTGACTGAATGAAAGGAGCTGGCATCTCACTCTCTTTGAATCTTCTTTATCATGCTAGGATTAACAGGAAAAAGCTAAAAATTTCAGAATTGCACCTTGCAATGTGGAGATATTACTGTTTGTGCATTTACAATATTCATTGATTTTTGCCATTGAAAAACATGTTTTTCATATACCAGAAATGTTTGAAGCTACTGACTGAATGAAAGGAGCTGGCATCTCACTCTCTTTGAATCTTCTTTATCATGCTAGGATTAGCAGGAAAAAGCAAAAAATTTCAGAATTGCACCTTGCAATGTGGAGATATTACTGTTTGTGCATTTACAATATTCATTGATTTTT
The DNA here is from genome assembly GCF_046119375.1 of Phyllobates terribilis. Classification (NCBI taxonomy): domain Eukaryota; kingdom Metazoa; phylum Chordata; class Amphibia; order Anura; family Dendrobatidae; genus Phyllobates; species Phyllobates terribilis. The sequence goes on along the minus strand of NW_027365687.1, from coordinate 69,187 downwards.
GCCATTGAAAAACGTCCAGAAATGTTTGAAGCTACTGACTGAATGAAAGGAGCTGGCATCTCACTCTCTTTGAATCTTCTTTATCATGCTAGGATTAGCAGGAAAAAGCAAAAAATTTCAGAATTGCACCGTGCAATGTGGAGATATTACTGTTTGTGCATTTACAATATTCATTGATTTTTGCCATTGAAAAACATGTTTTTCATATACCAGAAATGTTTGAAGCTACTGACTGAATGAAAGGAGCTGGCATCTCACTCTCTTTGAATCATCTTTATCATGCTAGGATTAACAGGAAAAAGCAAAAAATTTCAGAATTGCACCGTGCAATGTGGAGATATTACTGTTTGTGCATTTACAATATTCATTGATTTTTGCCATTGAAAAACATGTTTTTCATATACCAGAAATGTTTGAAGCTACTGACTGAATGAAAGGAGCTGGCATCTCACTCTCTTTGAATCTTCTTTATCATGCTAGGATTAGCAGGAAAAAGCTAAAAATTTCAGAATTGCACCTTGCAATGTGGAGATATTACTGTTTGTGCATTTACAATATTCATTGATTTTTGCCATTGAAAAACATGTTTTTCATATACCAGAAATGTTTGAAGCTACTGACTGAATGAAAGGAGCTGGCATCTCACTCTCTTTGAATCTTCTTTATCATGCTAGGATTAGCAGGAAAAAGCAAAAAATTTCAGAATTGCACCTTGCAATGTGGAGATATTACTGTTTGTGCATTTACAATATTCATTGATTTTTGCCATTGAAAAACGTCCAGAAATGTTTGAAGCTACTGACTGAATGAAAGGAGCTGGCATCTCACTCTCTTTGAATCTTCTTTATCATGCTAGGATTAACAGGAAAAAGCTAAAAATTTCAGAATTGCACCTTGCAATGTGGAGATATTACTGTTTGTGCATTTACAATATTCATTGATTTTTGCCATTGAAAAACATGTTTTTCATATACCAGAAATGTTTGAAGCTACTGACTGAATGAAAGGAGCTGGCATCTCACTCTCTTTGAATCTTCTTTATCATGCTAGGATTAGCAGGAAAAAGCAAAAAATTTCAGAATTGCACCTTGCAATGTGGAGATATTACTGTTTGTGCATTTACAATATTCATTGATTTTTGCCATTGAAAAACATGTTTTTCATATACCAGGAATGTTTGAAGCTACTGACTGAATGAAAGGAGCTGGCATCTCACTCTCTTTGAATCTTCTTTATCATGCTAGGATTAACAGGAAAAAGCTAAAAATTTCAGAATTGCACCGTGCAATGTGGAGATATTACTGTTTGTGCATTTACAATATTCATTGATTTTTGCCATTGAAAAACATGTTTTTCATATACCAGAAATGTTTGAAGCTACTGACTGAATGAAAGGAGCTGGCATCTCACTCTCTTTGAATCTTCTTTATCATGCTAGGATTAGCAGGAAAAAGCAAAAAATTTCAGAATTGCACCTTGCAATGTGGAGATATTACTGTTTGTGCATTTACAATATTCATTGATTTTTGCCATTGAAAAACATGTTTTTCATATACCAGAAATGTTTGAAGCTACTGACTGAATGAAAGGAGCTGGCATCTCACTCTCTTTGAATCTTCTTTATCATGCTAGGATTAGCAGGAAAAAGCAAAAAATTTCAGAATTGCACCTTGCAATGTGGAGATATTACTGTTTGTGCATTTACAATATTCATTGATTTTTGCCATTGAAAAACGTCCAGAAATGTTTGAAGCTACTGACTGAATGAAAGGAGCTGGCATCTCACTCTCTTTGAATCTTCTTTATCATGCTAGGATTAGCAGGAAAAAGCAAAAAATTTCAGAATTGCACCGTGCAATGTGGAGATATTACTGTTTGTGCATTTACAATATTCATTGATTTTTGCCATTGAAAAACATGTTTTTCATATACCAGAAATGTTTGAAGCTACTGACTGAATGAAAGGAGCTGGCATCTCACTCTCTTTGAATCTTCTTTATCATGCTAGGATTAACAGGAAAAAGCTAAAAATTTCAGAATTGCACCTTGCAATGTGGAGATATTACTGTTTGTGCATTTACAATATTCATTGATTTTTGCCATTGAAAAACGTCCAGAAATGTTTGAAGCTACTGACTGAATGAAAGGAGCTGGCATCTCACTCTCTTTGAATCTTCTTTATCATGCTAGGATTAGCAGGAAAAAGCAAAAAATTTCAGAATTGCACCTTGCAATGTGGAGATATTACTGTTTGTGCATTTACAATATTCATTGATTTTTGCCATTGAAAAACATGTTTTTCATATACCAGAAATGTTTGAAGCTACTGACTGAATGAAAGGAGCTGGCATCTCACTCTCTTTGAATCTTCTTTATCATGCTAGGATTAACAGGAAAAAGCTAAAAATTTCAGAATTGCACCTTGCAATGTGGAGATATTACTGTTTGTGCATTTACAATATTCATTGATTTTTGCCATTGAAAAACGTCCAGAAATGTTTGAAGCTACTGACTGAATGAAAGGAGCTGGCATCTCACTCTCTTTGAATCTTCTTTATCATGCTAGGATTAGCAGGAAAAAGCAAAACATTTCAGAATTGCACCTTGCAATGTGGAGATATTACTGTTTGTGCATTTACAATATTCATTGATTTTTGCCATTGAAAAACATGTTTTTCATATACCAGAAATGTTTGAAGCTACTGACTGAATGAAAGGAGCTGGCATCTCACTCTCTTTGAATCTTCTTTATCATGCTAGGATTAACAGGAAAAAGCTAAAAATTTCAGAATTGCACCGTGCAATGTGGAGATATTACTGTTTGTGCATTTACAATATTCATTGATTTTTGCCATTGAAAAACGTCCAGAAATGTTTGAAGCTACTGACTGAATGAAAGGAGCTGGCATCTCACTCTCTTTGAATCTTCTTTATCATGCTAGGATTAGCAGGAAAAAGCAAAAAATTTCAGAATTGCACCGTGCAATGTGGAGATATTACTGTTTGTGCATTTACAATATTCATTGATTTTTGCCATTGAAAAACATGTTTTTCATATACCAGAAATGTTTGAAGCTACTGACTGAATGAAAGGAGCTGGCATCTCACTCTCTTTGAATCTTCTTTATCATGCTAGGATTAACAGGAAAAAGCTAAAAATTTCAGAATTGCACCGTGCAATGTGGAGATATTACTGTTTGTGCATTTACAATATTCATTGATTTTTGCCATTGAAAAACATGTTTTTCATATACCAGAAATGTTTGAAGCTACTGACTGAATGAAAGGAGCTGGCATCTCACTCTCTTTGAATCTTCTTTATCATGCTAGGATTAACAGGAAAAAGCTAAAAATTTCAGAATTGCACCTTGCAATGTGGAGATATTACTGTTTGTGCATTTACAATATTCATTGATTTTTGAAATTGAAAAACGTCCAGAAATGTTTGAAGCTACTGACTGAATGAAAGGAGCTGGCATCTCACTCTCTTTGAATCTTCTTTATCATGCTAGGATTAGCAGGAAAAAGCAAAAAATTTCAGAATTGCACCGTGCAATGTGGAGATATTACTGTTTGTGCATTTACAATATTCATTGATTTTTGCCATTGAAAAACGTCCAGAAATGTTTGAAGCTACTGACTGAATGAAAGGAGCTGGCATCTCACTCTCTTTGAATCTTCTTTATCATGCTAGGATTAGCAGGAAAAAGCTAAAAATTTCAGAATTGCACCTTGCAATGTGGAGATATTACTGTTTGTGCATTTACAATATTCATTGATTTTTGCCATTGAAAAACATGTTTTTCATATACCAGAAATGTTTGAAGCTACTGACTGAATGAAAGGAGCTGGCATCTCACTCTCTTTGAATCTTCTTTATCATGCTAGGATTAGCAGGAAAAAGCTAAAAATTTCAGAATTGCACCGTGCAATGTGGAGATATTACTGTTTGTGCATTTACAATATTCATTGATTTTTGCCATTGAAAAACGTCCAGAAATGTTTGAAGCTACTGACTGAATGAAAGGAGCTGGCATCTCACTCTCTTTGAATCTTCTTTATCATGCTAGGATTAGCAGGAAAAAGCAAAAAATTTCAGAATTGCACCGTGCAATGTGGAGATATTACTGTTTGTGCATTTACAATATTCATTGATTTTTGCCATTGAAAAACATGTTTTTCATATACCAGAAATGTTTGAAGCTACTGACTGAATGAAAGGAGCTGGCATCTCACTCTCTTTGAATCTTCTTTATCATGCTAGGATTAGCAGGAAAAAGCAAAAAATTTCAGAATTGCACCGTGCAATGTGGAGATATTACTGTTTGTGCATTTACAATATTCATTGATTTTTGCCATTGAAAAACATGTTTTTCATATACCAGAAATGTTTGAAGCTACTGACTGAATGAAAGGAGCTGGCATCTCACTCTCTTTGAATCTTCTTTATCATGCTAGGATTAGCAGGAAAAAGCTAAAAATTTCAGAATTGCACCTTGCAATGTGGAGATATTACTGTTTGTGCATTTACAATATTCATTGATTTTTGCCATTGAAAAACATGTTTTTCATATACCAGAAATGTTTGAAGCTACTGACTGAATGAAAGGAGCTGGCATCTCACTCTCTTTGAATCTTCTTTATCATGCTAGGATTAGCAGGAAAAAGCTAAAAATTTCAGAATTGCACCTTGCAATGTGGAGATATTACTGTTTGTGCATTTACAATATTCATTGATTTTTGCCATTGAAAAACATGTTTTTCATATACCAGAAATGTTTGAAGCTACTGACTGAATGAAAGGAGCTGGCATCTCACTCTCTTTGAATCTTCTTTATCATGCTAGGATTAACAGGAAAAAGCTAAAAATTTCAGAATTGCACCTTGCAATGTGGAGATATTACTGTTTGTGCATTTACAATATTCATTGATTTTTGCCATTGAAAAACGTCCAGAAATGTTTGAAGCTACTGACTGAATGAAAGGAGCTGGCATCTCACTCTCTTTGAATCTTCTTTATCATGCTAGGATTAACAGGAAAAAGCTAAAAATTTCAGAATTGCACCGTGCAATGTGGAGATATTACTGTTTGTGCATTTACAATATTCATTGATTTTTGCCATTGAAAAACGTCCAGAAATGTTTGAAGCTACTGACTGAATGAAAGGAGCTGGCATCTCACTCTCTTTGAATCTTCTTTATCATGCTAGGATTAGCAGGAAAAAGCAAAAAATTTCAGAATTGCACCTTGCAATGTGGAGATATTACTGTTTGTGCATTTACAATATTCATTGATTTTTGCCATTGAAAAACATGTTTTTCATATACCAGAAATGTTTGAAGCTACTGACTGAATGAAAGGAGCTGGCATCTCACTCTCTTTGAATCTTCTTTATCATGCTAGGATTAACAGGAAAAAGCTAAAAATTTCAGAATTGCACCTTGCAATGTGGAGATATTACTGTTTGTGCATTTACAATATTCATTGATTTTTGCCATTGAAAAACGTCCAGAAATGTTTGAAGCTACTGACTGAATGAAAGGAGCTGGCATCTCACTCTCTTTGAATCTTCTTTATCATGCTAGGATTAGCAGGAAAAAGCAAAAAATTTCAGAATTGCACCTTGCAATGTGGAGATATTACTGTTTGTGCATTTACAATATTCATTGATTTTTGCCATTGAAAAACATGTTTTTCATATACCAGAAATGTTTGAAGCTACTGACTGAATGAAAGGAGCTGGCATCTCACTCTCTTTGAATCTTCTTTATCATGCTAGGATTAACAGGAAAAAGCTAAAAATTTCAGAATTGCACCGTGCAATGTGGAGATATTACTGTTTGTGCATTTACAATATTCATTGATTTTTGCCATTGAAAAACATGTTTTTCATATACCAGAAATGTTTGAAGCTACTGACTGAATGAAAGGAGCTGGCATCTCACTCTCTTTGAATCTTCTTTATCATGCTAGGATTAGCAGGAAAAAGCAAAAAATTTCAGAATTGCACCTTGCAATGTGGAGATATTACTGTTTGTGCATTTACAATATTCATTGATTTTTGCCATTGAAAAACATGTTTTTCATATACCAGAAATGTTTGAAGCTACTGACTGAATGAAAGGAGCTGGCATCTCACTCTCTTTGAATCTTCTTTATCATGCTAGGATTAGCAGGAAAAAGCTAAAAATTTCAGAATTGCACCGTGCAATGTGGAGATATTACTGTTTGTGCATTTACAATATTCATTGATTTTTGCCATTGAAAAACGTCCAGAAATGTTTGAAGCTACTGACTGAATGAAAGGAGCTGGCATCTCACTCTCTTTGAATCTTCTTTATCATGCTAGGATTAGCAGGAAAAAGCAAAAAATTTCAGAATTGCACCGTGCAATGTGGAGATATTACTGTTTGTGCATTTACAATATTCATTGATTTTTGCCATTGAAAAACATGTTTTTCATATACCAGAAATGTTTGAAGCTACTGACTGAATGAAAGGAGCTGGCATCTCACTCTCTTTGAATCTTCTTTATCATGCTAGGATTAGCAGGAAAAAGCAAAAAATTTCAGAATTGCACCGTGCAATGTGGAGATATTACTGTTTGTGCATTTACAATATTCATTGATTTTTGCCATTGAAAAACATGTTTTTCATATACCAGAAATGTTTGAAGCTACTGACTGAATGAAAGGAGCTGGCATCTCACTCTCTTTGAATCTTCTTTATCATGCTAGGATTAGCAGGAAAAAGCTAAAAATTTCAGAATTGCACCTTGCAATGTGGAGATATTACTGTTTGTGCATTTACAATATTCATTGATTTTTGCCATTGAAAAACATGTTTTTCATATACCAGAAATGTTTGAAGCTACTGACTGAATGAAAGGAGCTGGCATCTCACTCTCTTTGAATCTTCTTTATCATGCTAGGATTAGCAGGAAAAAGCTAAAAATTTCAGAATTGCACCTTGCAATGTGGAGATATTACTGTTTGTGCATTTACAATATTCATTGATTTTTGCCATTGAAAAACATGTTTTTCATATACCAGAAATGTTTGAAGCTACTGACTGAATGAAAGGAGCTGGCATCTCACTCTCTTTGAATCTTCTTTATCATGCTAGGATTAACAGGAAAAAGCTAAAAATTTCAGAATTGCACCTTGCAATGTGGAGATATTACTGTTTGTGCATTTACAATATTCATTGATTTTTGCCATTGAAAAACGTCCAGAAATGTTTGAAGCTACTGACTGAATGAAAGGAGCTGGCATCTCACTCTCTTTGAATCTTCTTTATCATGCTAGGATTAACAGGAAAAAGCTAAAAATTTCAGAATTGCACCGTGCAATGTGGAGATATTACTGTTTGTGCATTTACAATATTCATTGATTTTTGCCATTGAAAAACATGTTTTTCATATACCAGAAATGTTTGAAGCTACTGACTGAATGAAAGGAGCTGGCATCTCACTCTCTTTGAATCTTCTTTATCATGCTAGGATTAGCAGGAAAAAGCAAAAAATTTCAGAATTGCACCGTGCAATGTGGAGATATTACTGTTTGTGCATTTACAATATTCATTGATTTTTGCCATTGAAAAACATGTTTTTCATATACCAGAAATGTTTGAAGCTACTGACTGAATGAAAGGAGCTGGCATCTCACTCTCTTTGAATCTTCTTTATCATGCTAGGATTAGCAGGAAAAAGCTAAAAATTTCAGAATTGCACCTTGCAATGTGGAGATATTACTGTTTGTGCATTTACAATATTCATTGATTTTTGCCATTGAAAAACATGTTTTTCATATACCAGAAATGTTTGAAGCTACTGACTGAATGAAAGGAGCTGGCATCTCACTCTCTTTGAATCTTCTTTATCATGCTAGGATTAGCAGGAAAAAGCTAAAAATTTCAGAATTGCACCTTGCAATGTGGAGATATTACTGTTTGTGCATTTACAATATTCATTGATTTTTGCCATTGAAAAACATGTTTTTCATATACCAGAAATGTTTGAAGCTACTGACTGAATGAAAGGAGCTGGCATCTCACTCTCTTTGAATCTTCTTTATCATGCTAGGATTAACAGGAAAAAGCTAAAAATTTCAGAATTGCACCTTGCAATGTTGAGATATTACTGTTTGTGCATTTACAATATTCATTGATTTTTGCCATTGAAAAACGTCCAGAAATGTTTGAAGCTACTGACTGAATGAAAGGAGCTGGCATCTCACTCTCTTTGAATCTTCTTTATCATGCTAGGATTAACAGGAAAAAGCTAAAAATTTCAGAATTGCACCGTGCAATGTGGAGATATTACTGTTTGTGCATTTACAATATTCATTGATTTTTGCCATTGAAAAACGTCCAGAAATGTTTGAAGCTACTGACTGAATGAAAGGAGCTGGCATCTCACTCTCTTTGAATCTTCTTTATCATGCTAGGATTAGCAGGAAAAAGCAAAAAATTTCAGAATTGCACCTTGCAATGTGGAGATATTACTGTTTGTGCATTTACAATATTCATTGATTTTTGCCATTGAAAAACATGTTTTTCATATACCAGAAATGTTTGAAGCTACTGACTGAATGAAAGGAGCTGGCATCTCACTCTCTTTGAATCTTCTTTATCATGCTAGGATTAACAGGAAAAAGCTAAAAATTTCAGAATTGCACCTTGCAATGTGGAGATATTACTGTTTGTGCATTTACAATATTCATTGATTTTTGCCATTGAAAAACGTCCAGAAATGTTTGAAGCTACTGACTGAATGAAAGGAGCTGGCATCTCACTCTCTTTGAATCTTCTTTATCATGCTAGGATTAGCAGGAAAAAGCAAAAAATTTCAGAATTGCACCTTGCAATGTGGAGATATTACTGTTTGTGCATTTACAATATTCATTGATTTTTGCCATTGAAAAACATGTTTTTCATATACCAGAAATGTTTGAAGCTACTGACTGAATGAAAAGAGCTGGCATCTCACTCTCTTTGAATCTTCTTTATCATGCTAGGATTAACAGGAAAAAGCTAAAAATTTCAGAATTGCATCGTGCAATGTGGAGATATTACTGTTTGTGCATTTACAATATTCATTGATTTTTGCCATTGAAAAACATGTTTTTCATATACCAGAAATGTTTGAAGCTACTGACTGAATGAAAGGAGCTGGCATCTCACTCTCTTTGAATCTTCTTTATCATGCTAGGATTAGCAGGAAAAAGCAAAAAATTTCAGAATTGCACCTTGCAATGTGGAGATATTACTGTTTGTGCATTTACAATATTCATTGATTTTTGCCATTGAAAAACATGTTTTTCATATACCAGAAATGTTTGAAGCTACTGACTGAATGAAAGGAGCTGGCATCTCACTCTCTTTGAATCTTCTTTATCATGCTAGGATTAACAGGAAAAAGCTAAAAATTTCAGAATTGCACCTTGCAATGTGGAGATATTACTGTTTGTGCATTTACAATATTCATTGATTTTTGCCATTGAAAAACATGTTTTTCATATACCAGAAATGTTTGAAGCTACTGACTGAATGAAAGGAGCTGGCATCTCACTCTCTTTGAATCTTCTTTATCATGCTAGGATTAGCAGGAAAAAGCAAAAAATTTCAGAATTGCACCTTGCAATGTGGAGATATTACTGTTTGTGCATTTACAATATTCATTGATTTTTGCCATTGAAAAACGTCCAGAAATGTTTGAAGCTACTGACTGAATGAAAGGAGCTGGCATCTCACTCTCTTTGAATCTTCTTTATCATGCTAGGATTAGCAGGAAAAAGCAAAAAATTTCAGAATTGCACCGTGCAATGTGGAGATATTACTGTTTGTGCATTTACAATATTCATTGATTTTTGCCATTGAAAAACATGTTTTTCATATACCAGAAATGTTTGAAGCTACTGACTGAATGAAAGGAGCTGGCATCTCACTCTCTTTGAATCTTCTTTATCATGCTAGGATTAACAGGAAAAAGCAAAAAATTTCAGAATTGCACCTTGCAATGTGGAGATATTACTGTTTGTGCATTTACAATATTCATTGATTTTTGCCATTGAAAAACATGTTTTTCATATACCAGAAATGTTTGAAGCTACTGACTGAATGAAAGGAGCTGGCATCTCACTCTCTTTGAATCTTCTTTATCATGCTAGGATTAGCAGCAAAAAGCAAAAAATTTCAGAATTGCACCTTGCAATGTGGAGATATTACTGTTTGTGCATTTACAATATTCATTGATTTTTGCCATTGAAAAACGTCCAGAAATGTTTGAAGCTACTGACTGAATGAAAGGAGCTGGCATCTCACTCTCTTTGAATCTTCTTTATCATGCTAGGATTAACAGGAAAAAGCAAAAAATTTCAGAATTGCACCTTGCAATGTGGAGATATTACTGTTTGTGCATTTACAATATTCATTGATTTTTGCCATTGAAAAACATGTTTTTCATATACCAGAAATGTTTGAAGCTACTGACTGAATGAAAGGAGCTGGCATCTCACTCTCTTTGAATCTTCTTTATCATGCTAGGATTAACAGGAAAAAGCTAAAAATTTCAGAATTGCACCTTGCAATGTGGAGATATTACTGTTTGTGCATTTACAATATTCATTGATTTTTGCCATTGAAAAACATGTTTTTCATATACCAGAAATGTTTGAAGCTACTGACTGAATGAAAGGAGCTGGCATCTCACTCTCTTTGAATCTTCTTTATCATGCTAGGATTAGCAGGAAAAAGCAAAAAATTTCAGAATTGCACCGTGCAATGTGGAGATATTACTGTTTGTGCATTTACAATATTCATTGATTTTTGCCATTGAAAAACATGTTTTTCATATACCAGAAATGTTTGAAGCTACTGACTGAATGAAAGGAGCTGGCATCTCACTCTCTTTGAATCTTCTTTATCATGCTAGGATTAACAGGAAAAAGCTAAAAATTTCAGAATTGCACCGTGCAATGTGGAGATATTACTGTTTGTGCATTTACAATATTCATTGATTTTTGCCATTGAAAAACGTCCAGAAATGTTTGAAGCTACTGACTGAATGAAAGGAGCTGGCATCTCACTCTCTTTGAATCTTCTTTATCATGCTAGGATTAACAGGAAAAAGCTAAAAATTTCAGAATTGCACCGTGCAATGTGGAGATATTACTGTTTGTGCATTTACAATATTCATTGATTTTTGCCATTGAAAAACATGTTTTTCATATACCAGAAATGTTTGAAGCTACTGACTGAATGAAAGGAGCTGGCATCTCACTCTCTTTGAATCTTCTTTATCATGCTAGGATTAGCAGGAAAAAGCAAAAAATTTCAGAATTGCACCTTGCAATGTGGAGATATTACTGTTTGTGCATTTACAATATTCATTGATTTTTGCCATTGAAAAACGTCCAGAAATGTTTGAAGCTACTGACTGAATGCAAGGAGCTGGCATCTCACTCTCTTTGAATCTTCTTTATCATGCTAGGATTAACAGGAAAAAGCTAAAAATTTCAGAATTGCACCTTGCAATGTGGAGATATTACTGTTTGTGCATTTACAATATTCATTGATTTTTGCCATTGAAAAACATGTTTTTCATATACCAGAAATGTTTGAAGCTACTGACTGAATGAAAGGAGCTGGCATCTCACTCTCTTTGAATCTTCTTTATCATGCTAGGATTAGCAGGAAAAAGCAAAAAATTTCAGAATTGCACCGTGCAATGTGGAGATATTACTGTTTGTGCATTTACAATATTCATTGATTTTTGCCATTGAAAAACATGTTTTTCATATACCAGAAATGTTTGAAGCTACTGACTGAATGAAAGGAGCTGGCATCTCACTCTCTTTGAATCTTCTTTATCATGCTAGGATTAGCAGGAAAAAGCAAAAAATTTCAGAATTGCACCTTGCAATGTGGAGATATTACTGTTTGTGCATTTACAATATTCATTGATTTTTGCCATTGAAAAACATGTTTTTCATATACCAGAAATGTTTGAAGCTACTGACTGAATGAAAGGAGCTGGCATCTCACTCTCTTTGAATCTTCTTTATCATGCTAGGATTAACAGGAAAAAGCTAAAAATTTCAGAATTGCACCGTGCAATGTGGAGATATTACTGTTTGTGCATTTACAATATTCATTGATTTTTGCCATTGAAAAACGTCCAGAAATGTTTGAAGCTACTGACTGAATGAAAGGAGCTGGCATCTCACTCTCTTTGAATCTTCTTTATCATGCTAGGATTAGCAGGAAAAAGCTAAAAATTTCAGAATTGCACCTTGCAATGTGGAGATATTACTGTCTGTGCATTTACAATATTCATTGATTTTTGCCATTGAAAAACATGTTTTTCATATACCAGAAATGTTTGAAGCTACTGACTGAATGAAAGGAGCTGGCATCTCACTCTCTTTGAATCTTCTTTATCATGCTAGGATTAGCAGGAAAAAGCTAAAAATTTCAGAATTGCACCGTGCAATGTGGAGATATTACTGTTTGTGCATTTACAATATTCATTGATTTTTGCCATTGAAAAACATGTTTTTCATATACCAGAAATGTTTGAAGCTACTGACTGAATGAAAGGAGCTGGCATCTCACTCTCTTTGAATCTTCTTTATCATGCTAGGATTAGCAGGAAAAAGCAAAAAATTTCAGAATTGCACCTTGCAATGTGGAGATATTACTGTTTGTGCATTTACAATATTCATTGATTTTTGCCATTGAAAAACATGTTTTTCATATACCAGAAATGTTTGAAGCTACTGACTGAATGAAAGGAGCTGGCATCTCACTCTCTTTGAATCTTCTTTATCATGCTAGGATTAGCAGGAAAAAGCAAAAAATTTCAGAATTGCACCGTGCAATGTGGAGATATTACTGTTTGTGCATTTACAATATTCATTGATTTTTGCCATTGAAAAACGTCCAGAAATGTTTGAAGCTACTGACTGAATGAAAGGAGCTGGCATCTCACTCTCTTTGAATCTTCTTTATCATGCTAGGATTAACAGGAAAAAGCTAAAAATTTCAGAATTGCACCGTGCAATGTGGAGATATTACTGTTTGTGCATTTACAATATTCATTGATTTTTGCCATTGAAAAACATGTTTTTCATATACCAGAAATGTTTGAAGCTACTGACTGAATGAAAGGAGCTGGCATCTCACTCTCTTTGAATCTTCTTTATCATGCTAGGATTAACAGGAAAAAGCTAAAAATTTCAGAATTGCACCTTGCAATGTGGAGATATTACTGTTTGTGCATTTACAATATTCATTGATTTTTGCCATTGAAAAACATGTTTTTCATATACCAGAAATGTTTGAAGCTACTGACTGAATGAAAGGAGCTGGCATCTCACTCTCTTTGAATCTTCTTTATCATGCTAGGATTAACAGGAAAAAGCTAAAAATTTCAGAATTGCACCGTGCAATGTGGAGATATTACTGTTTGTGCATTTACAATATTCATTGATTTTTGCCATTGAAAAACATGTTTTTCATATACCAGAAATGTTTGAAACTACTGACTGAATGAAAGGAGCTGGCATCTCACTCTCTTTGAATCTTCTTTATCATGCTAGGATTAGCAGGAAAAAGCAAAAAATTTCAGAATTGCACCGTGCAATGTGGAGATATTACTGTTTGTGCATTTACAATATTCATTGATTTTTGCCATTGAAAAACATGTTTTTCATATACCAGAAATGTTTGAAGCTACTGACTGAATGAAAGGAGCTGGCATCTCACTCTCTTTGAATCTTCTTTATCATGCTAGGATTAACAGGAAAAAGCTAAAAATTTCAGAATTGCACCGTGCAATGTGGAGATATTACTGTTTGTGCATTTACAATATTCATTGATTTTTGCCATTGAAAAACATGTTTTTCATATACCAGAAATGTTTGAAGCTACTGACTGAATGAAAGGAGCTGGCATCTCACTCTCTTTGAATCTTCTTTATCATGCTAGGATTAACAGGAAAAAGCAAAAAATTTCAGAATTGCACCGTGCAATGTGGAGATATTACTGTTTGTGCATTTACAATATTCATTGATTTTTGCCATTGAAAAACATGTTTTTCATATACCAGAAATGTTTGAAGCTACTGACTGAATGAAAGGAGCTGGCATCTCACTCTCTTTGAATCTTCTTTATCATGCTAGGATTAACAGGAAAAAGCTAAAAATTTCAGAATTGCACCGTGCAATGTGGAGATATTACTGTTTGTGCATTTACAATATTCATTGATTTTTGCCATTGAAAAACGTCCAGAAATGTTTGAAGCTACTGACTGAATGAAAGGAGCTGGCATCTCACTCTCTTTGAATCTTCTTTATCATGCTAGGATTAGCAGGAAAAAGCAAAAAATTTCAGAATTGCACCTTGCAATGTGGAGATATTACTGTTTGTGCATTTACAATATTCATTGATTTTTGCCATTGAAAAACATGTTTTTCATATACCAGAAATGTTTGAAGCTACTGACTGAATGAAAGGAGCTGGCATCTCACTCTCTTTGAATCTTCTTTATCATGCTAGGATTAACAGGAAAAAGCTAAAAATTTCAGAATTGCACCTTGCAATGTGGAGATATTACTGTTTGTGCATTTACAATATTCATTGATTTTTGCCATTGAAAAACATGTTTTTCATATACCAGAAATGTTTGAAGCTACTGACTGAATGAAAGGAGCTGGCATCTCACTCTCTTTGAATCTTCTTTATCATGCTAGGATTAGCAGGAAAAAGCAAAAAATTTCAGAATTGCACCGTGCAATGTGGAGATATTACTGTTTGTGCATTTACAATATTCATTGATTTTTGCCATTGAAAAACATGTTTTTCATATACCAGAAATGTTTGAAGCTACTGACTGAATGAAAGGAGCTGGCATCTCACTCTCTTTGAATCTTCTTTATCATGCTAGGATTAACAGGAAAAAGCTAAAAATTTCAGAATTGCACCGTGCAATGTGGAGATATTACTGTTTGTGCAT
Organism: Phyllobates terribilis; assembly: GCF_046119375.1. Taxonomy (NCBI): domain Eukaryota; kingdom Metazoa; phylum Chordata; class Amphibia; order Anura; family Dendrobatidae; genus Phyllobates; species Phyllobates terribilis. Next base: position 54,170 of record NW_027365687.1, on the reverse strand, counting down.
TTACAATATTCATTGATTTTTGCCATTGAAAAACGTCCAGAAATGTTTGAAGCTACTGACTGAATGAAAGGAGCTGGCATCTCACTCTCTTTGAATCTTCTTTATCATGCTAGGATTAACAGGAAAAAGCTAAAAATTTCAGAATTGCACCTTGCAATGTGGAGATATTACTGTTTGTGCATTTACAATATTCATTGATTTTTGCCATTGAAAAACATGTTTTTCATATACCAGAAATGTTTGAAGCTACTGACTGAATGAAAGGAGCTGGCATCTCACTCTCTTTGAATCTTCTTTATCATGCTAGGATTAGCAGGAAAAAGCAAAAAATTTCAGAATTGCACCTTGCAATGTGGAGATATTACTGTTTGTGCATTTACAATATTCATTGATTTTTGCCATTGAAAAACGTCCAGAAATGTTTGAAGCTACTGACTGAATGAAAGGAGCTGGCATCTCACTCTCTTTGAATCTTCTTTATCATGCTAGGATTAACAGGAAAAAGCTAAAAATTTCAGAATTGCACCTTGCAATGTGGAGATATTACTGTTTGTGCATTTACAATATTCATTGATTTTTGCCATTGAAAAACATGTTTTTCATATACCAGAAATGTTTGAAGCTACTGACTGAATGAAAGGAGCTGGCATCTCACTCTCTTTGAATCTTCTTTATCATGCTAGGATTAGCAGGAAAAAGCAAAAAATTTCAGAATTGCACCGTGCAATGTGGAGATATTACTGTTTGTGCATTTACAATATTCATTGATTTTTGCCATTGAAAAACATGTTTTTCATATACCAGAAATGTTTGAAGCTACTGACTGAATGAAAGGAGCTGGCATCTCACTCTCTTTGAATCTTCTTTATCATGCTAGGATTAGCAGGAAAAAGCAAAAAATTTCAGAATTGCACCTTGCAATGTGGAGATATTACTGTTTGTGCATTTACAATATTCATTGATTTTTGCCGTTGAAAAACATGTTTTTCATATACCAGAAATGTTTGAAGCTACTGACTGAATGAAAGGAGCTGGCATCTCACTCTCTTTGAATCTTCTTTATCATGCTAGGATTAACAGGAAAAAGCTAAAAATTTCAGAATTGCACCGTGCAATGTGGAGATATTACTGTTTGTGCATTTACAATATTCATTGATTTTTGCCATTGAAAAACGTCCAGAAATGTTTGAAGCTACTGACTGAATGAAAGGAGCTGGCATCTCACTCTCTTTGAATCTTCTTTATCATGCTAGGATTAGCAGGAAAAAGCAAAAAATTTCAGAATTGCACCTTGCAATGTGGAGATATTACTGTTTGTGCATTTACAATATTCATTTATTTTTGCCATTGAAAAACATGTTTTTCATATACCAGAAATGTTTGAAGCTACTGACTGAATGAAAGGAGCTGGCATCTCACTCTCTTTGAATCTTCTTTATCATGCTAGGATTAACAGGAAAAAGCAAAAAATTTCAGAATTGCACCGTGCAATGTGGAGATATTACTGTTTGTGCATTTACAATATTCATTGATTTTTGCCATTGAAAAACGTCCAGAAATGTTTGAAGCTACTGACTGAATGAAAGGAGCTGGCATCTCACTCTCTTTGAATCTTCTTTATCATGCTAGGATTAGCAGGAAAAAGCTAAAAATTTCAGAATTGCACCTTGCAATGTGGAGATATTACTGTTTGTGCATTTACAATATTCATTGATTTTTGCCATTGAAAAACATGTTTTTCATATACCAGAAATGTTTGAAGCTACTGACTGAATGAAAGGAGCTGGCATCTCACTCTCTTTGAATCTTCTTTATCATGCTAGGATTAGCAGGAAAAAGCTAAAAATTTCAGAATTGCACCGTGCAATGTGGAGATATTACTGTTTGTGCATTTACAATATTCATTGATTTTTGCCATTGAAAAACATGTTTTTCATATACCAGAAATGTTTGAAGCTACTGACTGAATGAAAGGAGCTGGCATCTCACTCTCTTTGAATCTTCTTTATCATGCTAGGATTAGCAGGAAAAAGCAAAAAATTTCAGAATTGCACCTTGCAATGTGGAGATATTACTGTTTGTGCATTTACAATATTCATTGATTTTTGCCATTGAAAAACATGTTTTTCATATACCAGAAATGTTTGAAGCTACTGACTGAATGAAAGGAGCTGGCATCTCACTCTCTTTGAATCTTCTTTATCATGCTAGGATTAGCAGGAAAAAGCAAAAAATTTCAGAATTGCACCGTGCAATGTGGAGATATTACTGTTTGTGCATTTACAATATTCATTGATTTTTGCCATTGAAAAACATGTTTTTCATATACCAGAAATGTTTGAAGCTACTGACTGAATGAAAGGAGCTGGCATCTCACTCTCTTTGAATCTTCTTTATCATGCTAGGATTAACAGGAAAAAGCTAAAAATTTCAGAATTGCACCGTGCAATGTGGAGATATTACTGTTTGTGCATTTACAATATTCATTGATTTTTGCCATTGAAAAACGTCCAGAAATGTTTGAAGCTACTGACTGAATGAAAGGAGCTGGCATCTCACTCTCTTTGAATCTTCTTTATCATGCTAGGATTAACAGGAAAAAGCTAAAAATTTCAGAATTGCACCTTGCAATGTGGAGATATTACTGTTTGTGCATTTACAATATTCATTGATTTTTGCCATTGAAAAACATGTTTTTCATATACCAGAAATGTTTGAAGCTACTGACTGAATGAAAGGAGCTGGCATCTCACTCTCTTTGAATCTTCTTTATCATGCTAGGATTAGCAGGAAAAAGCAAAAAATTTCAGAATTGCACCTTGCAATGTGGAGATATTACTGTTTGTGCATTTACAATATTCATTGATTTTTGCCATTGAAAAACGTCCAGAAATGTTTGAAGCTACTGACTGAATGAAAGGAGCTGGCATCTCACTCTCTTTGAATCTTCTTTATCATGCTAGGATTAACAGGAAAAAGCTAAAAATTTCAGAATTGCACCTTGCAATGTGGAGATATTACTGTTTGTGCATTTACAATATTCATTGATTTTTGCCATTGAAAAACATGTTTTTCATATACCAGAAATGTTTGAAGCTACTGACTGAATGAAAGGAGCTGGCATCTCACTCTCTTTGAATCTTCTTTATCATGCTAGGATTAGCAGGAAAAAGCAAAAAATTTCAGAATTGCACCGTGCAATGTGGAGATATTACTGTTTGTGCATTTACAATATTCATTGATTTTTGCCATTGAAAAACATGTTTTTCATATACCAGAAATGTTTGAAGCTACTGACTGAATGAAAGGAGCTGGCATCTCACTCTCTTTGAATCTTCTTTATCATGCTAGGATTAGCAGGAAAAAGCAAAAAATTTCAGAATTGCACCTTGCAATGTGGAGATATTACTGTTTGTGCATTTACAATATTCATTGATTTTTGCCGTTGAAAAACATGTTTTTCATATACCAGAAATGTTTGAAGCTACTGACTGAATGAAAGGAGCTGGCATCTCACTCTCTTTGAATCTTCTTTATCATGCTAGGATTAACAGGAAAAAGCTAAAAATTTCAGAATTGCACCGTGCAATGTGGAGATATTACTGTTTGTGCATTTACAATATTCATTGATTTTTGCCATTGAAAAACGTCCAGAAATGTTTGAAGCTACTGACTGAATGAAAGGAGCTGGCATCTCACTCTCTTTGAATCTTCTTTATCATGCTAGGATTAGCAGGAAAAAGCAAAAAATTTCAGAATTGCACCTTGCAATGTGGAGATATTACTGTTTGTGCATTTACAATATTCATTTATTTTTGCCATTGAAAAACATGTTTTTCATATACCAGAAATGTTTGAAGCTACTGACTGAATGAAAGGAGCTGGCATCTCACTCTCTTTGAATCTTCTTTATCATGCTAGGATTAACAGGAAAAAGCAAAAAATTTCAGAATTGCACCGTGCAATGTGGAGATATTACTGTTTGTGCATTTACAATATTCATTGATTTTTGCCATTGAAAAACGTCCAGAAATGTTTGAAGCTACTGACTGAATGAAAGGAGCTGGCATCTCACTCTCTTTGAATCTTCTTTATCATGCTAGGATTAGCAGGAAAAAGCTAAAAATTTCAGAATTGCACCTTGCAATGTGGAGATATTACTGTTTGTGCATTTACAATATTCATTGATTTTTGCCATTGAAAAACATGTTTTTCATATACCAGAAATGTTTGAAGCTACTGACTGAATGAAAGGAGCTGGCATCTCACTCTCTTTGAATCTTCTTTATCATGCTAGGATTAGCAGGAAAAAGCTAAAAATTTCAGAATTGCACCGTGCAATGTGGAGATATTACTGTTTGTGCATTTACAATATTCATTGATTTTTGCCATTGAAAAACATGTTTTTCATATACCAGAAATGTTTGAAGCTACTGACTGAATGAAAGGAGCTGGCATCTCACTCTCTTTGAATCTTCTTTATCATGCTAGGATTAGCAGGAAAAAGCAAAAAATTTCAGAATTGCACCTTGCAATGTGGAGATATTACTGTTTGTGCATTTACAATATTCATTGATTTTTGCCATTGAAAAACATGTTTTTCATATACCAGAAATGTTTGAAGCTACTGACTGAATGAAAGGAGCTGGCATCTCACTCTCTTTGAATCTTCTTTATCATGCTAGGATTAGCAGGAAAAAGCAAAAAATTTCAGAATTGCACCGTGCAATGTGGAGATATTACTGTTTGTGCATTTACAATATTCATTGATTTTTGCCATTGAAAAACGTCCAGAAATGTTTGAAGCTACTGACTGAATGAAAGGAGCTGGCATCTCACTCTCTTTGAATCTTCTTTATCATGCTAGGATTAACAGGAAAAAGCTAAAAATTTCAGAATTGCACGTGCAATGTGGAGATATTACTGTTTGTGCATTTACAATATTCATTGATTTTTGCCATTGAAAAACATGTTTTTCATATACCAGAAATGTTTGAAGCTACTGACTGAATGAAAGGAGCTGGCATCTCACTCTCTTTGAATCTTCTTTATCATGCTAGGATTAACAGGAAAAAGCTAAAAATTTCAGAATTGCACCTTGCAATGTGGAGATATTACTGTTTGTGCATTTACAATATTCATTGATTTTTGCCATTGAAAAACATGTTTTTCATATACCAGAAATGTTTGAAGCTACTGACTGAATGAAAGGAGCTGGCATCTCACTCTCTTTGAATCTTCTTTATCATGCTAGGATTAACAGGAAAAAGCTAAAAATTTCAGAATTGCACCGTGCAATGTGGAGATATTACTGTTTGTGCATTTACAATATTCATTGATTTTTGCCATTGAAAAACATGTTTTTCATATACCAGAAATGTTTGAAACTACTGACTGAATGAAAGGAGCTGGCATCTCACTCTCTTTGAATCTTCTTTATCATGCTAGGATTAGCAGGAAAAAGCAAAAAATTTCAGAATTGCACCGTGCAATGTGGAGATATTACTGTTTGTGCATTTACAATATTCATTGATTTTTGCCATTGAAAAACATGTTTTTCATATACCAGAAATGTTTGAAGCTACTGACTGAATGAAAGGACCTGGCATCTCACTCTCTTTGAATCTTCTTTATCATGCTAGGATTAACAGGAAAAAGCTAAAAATTTCAGAATTGCACCGTGCAATGTGGAGATATTACTGTTTGTGCATTTACAATATTCATTGATTTTTGCCATTGAAAAACATGTTTTTCATATACCAGAAATGTTTGAAGCTACTGACTGAATGAAAGGAGCTGGCATCTCACTCTCTTTGAATCTTCTTTATCATGCTAGGATTAACAGGAAAAAGCAAAAAATTTCAGAATTGCACCGTGCAATGTGGAGATATTACTGTTTGTGCATTTACAATATTCATTGATTTTTGCCATTGAAAAACATGTTTTTCATATACCAGAAATGTTTGAAGCTACTGACTGAATGAAAGGAGCTGGCATCTCACTCTCTTTGAATCTTCTTTATCATGCTAGGATTAACAGGAAAAAGCTAAAAATTTCAGAATTGCACCGTGCAATGTGGAGATATTACTGTTTGTGCATTTACAATATTCATTGATTTTTGCCATTGAAAAACGTCCAGAAATGTTTGAAGCTACTGACTGAATGAAAGGAGCTGGCATCTCACTCTCTTTGAATCTTCTTTATCATGCTAGGATTAGCAGGAAAAAGCAAAAAATTTCAGAATTGCACCTTGCAATGTGGAGATATTACTGTTTGTGCATTTACAATATTCATTGATTTTTGCCATTGAAAAACATGTTTTTCATATACCAGAAATGTTTGAAGCTACTGACTGAATGAAAGGAGCTGGCATCTCACTCTCTTTGAATCTTCTTTATCATGCTAGGATTAACAGGAAAAAGCTAAAAATTTCAGAATTGCACCGTGCAATGTGGAGATATTACTGTTTGTGCATTTACAATATTCATTGATTTTTGCCATTGAAAAACATGTTTTTCATATACCAGAAATGTTTGAAGCTACTGACTGAATGAAAGGAGCTGGCATCTCACTCTCTTTGAATCTTCTTTATCATGCTAGGATTAACGGGAAAAAGCTAAAAATTTCAGAATTGCACCGTGCAATGTGGAGATATTACTGTTTGTGCATTTACAATATTCATTGATTTTTGCCATTGAAAAACGTCCAGAAATGTTTGAAGCTACTGACTGAATGAAAGGAGCTGGCATCTCACTCTCTTTGAATCTTCTTTATCATGCTAGGATTAGCAGGAAAAAGCAAAAAATTTCAGAATTGCACCGTGCAATGTGGAGATATTACTGTTTGTGCATTTACAATATTCATTGATTTTTGCCATTGAAAAACATGTTTTTCATATACCAGAAATGTTTGAAGCTACTGACTGAATGAAAGGAGCTGGCATCTCACTCTCTTTGAATCTTCTTTATCTTGCTAGGATTAGCAGGAAAAAGCAAAAAATTTCAGAATTGCACCTTGCAATGTGGAGATATTACTGTTTGTGCATTTACAATATTCATTGATTTTTGCCATTGAAAAACATGTTTTTCATATACCAGAAATGTTTGAAGCTACTGACTGAATGAAAGGAGCTGGCATCTCACTCTCTTTGAATCTTCTTTATCATGCTAGGATTAACAGGAAAAAGCTAAAAATTTCAGAATTGCACCTTGCAATGTGGAGATATTACTGTTTGTGCATTTACAATATTCATTGATTTTTGCCATTGAAAAACATGTTTTTCATATACCAGAAATGTTTGAAGCTACTGACTGAATGAAAGGAGCTGGCATCTCACTCTCTTTGAATCTTCTTTATCATGCTAGGATTAACAGGAAAAAGCAAAAAATTTCAGAATTGCACCTTGCAATGTGGAGATATTACTGTTTGTGCATTTACAATATTCATTGATTTTTGCCATTGAAAAACATGTTTTTCATATACCAGAAATGTTTGAAGCTACTGACTGAATGAAAGGAGCTGGCATCTCACTCTCTTTGAATCTTCTTTATCATGCTAGGATTAACAGGAAAAAGCTAAAAATTTCAGAATTGCACCGTGCAATGTGGAGATATCACTGTTTGTGCATTTACAATATTCATTGATTTTTGCCGTTGAAAAACGTCCAGAAATGTTTGAAGCTACTGACTGAATGAAAGGAGCTGGCATCTCACTCTCTTTGAATCTTCTTTATCATGCTAGGATTAGCAGGAAAAAGCTAAAAATTTCAGAATTGCACCTTGCAATGTGGAGATATTACTGTTTGTGCATTTACAATATTCATTGATTTTTGCCATTGAAAAACATGTTTTTCATATACCAGAAATGTTTGAAGCTACTGACTGAATGAAAGGAGCTGGCATCTCACTCTCTTTGAATCTTCTTTATCATGCTAGGATTAGCAGGAAAAAGCAAAAAATTTCAGAATTGCACCTTGCAATGTGGAGATATTACTGTTTGTGCATTTACAATATTCATTGATTTTTGCCATTGAAAAACGTCCAGAAATGTTTGAAGCTACTGACTGAATGAAAGGAGCTGGCATCTCACTCTCTTTGAATCTTCTTTATCATGCTAGGATTAACAGGAAAAAGCTAAAAATTTCAGAATTGCACCTTGCAATGTGGAGATATTACTGTTTGTGCATTTACAATATTCATTGATTTTTGCCATTGAAAAACATGTTTTTCATATACCAGAAATGTTTGAAGCTACTGACTGAATGAAAGGAGCTGGCATCTCACTCTCTTTGAATCTTCTTTATCATGCTAGGATTAGCAGGAAAAAGCAAAAAATTTCAGAATTGCACCTTGCAATGTGGAGATATTACTGTTTGTGCATTTACAATATTCATTGATTTTTGCCATTGAAAAACATGTTTTTCATATACCAGAAATGTTTGAAGCTACTGACTGAATGAAAGGAGCTGGCATCTCACTCTCTTTGAATCTTCTTTATCATGCTAGGATTAACAGGAAAAAGCTAAAAATTTCAGAATTGCACCGTGCAATGTGGAGATATTACTGTTTGTGCATTTACAATATTCATTGATTTTTGCCATTGAAAAACGTCCAGAAATGTTTGAAGCTACTGACTGAATGAAAGGAGCTGGCATCTCACTCTCTTTGAATCTTCTTTATCATGCTAGGATTAGCAGGAAAAAGCAAAAAATTTCAGAATTGCACCGTGCAATGTGGAGATATTACTGTTTGTGCATTTACAATATTCATTGATTTTTGCCATTGAAAAACATGTTTTTCATATACCAGAAATGTTTGAAGCTACTGACTGAATGAAAGGAGCTGGCATCTCACTCTCTTTGAATCTTCTTTATCATGCTAGGATTAGCAGGAAAAAGCAAAAAATTTCAGAATTGCACCTTGCAATGTGGAGATATTACTGTTTGTGCATTTACAATATTCATTGATTTTTGCCATTGAAAAACATGTTTTTCATATACCAGAAATGTTTGAAGCTACTGACTGAATGAAAGGAGCTGGCATCTCACTCTCTTTGAATCTTCTTTATCATGCTAGGATTAACAGGAAAAAGCTAAAAATTTCAGAATTGCACCGTGCAATGTGGAGATATTACTGTTTGTGCATTTACAATATTCATTGATTTTTGCCATTGAAAAACGTCCAGAAATGTTTGAAGCTACTGACTGAATGAAAGGAGCTGGCATCTCACTCTCTTTGAATCTTCTTTATCATGCTAGGATTAGCAGGAAAAAGCAAAAAATTTCAGAATTGCACCGTGCAATGTGGAGATATTACTGTTTGTGCATTTACAATATTCATTGATTTTTGCCATTGAAAAACATGTTTTTCATATACCAGAAATGTTTGAAGCTACTGACTGAATGAAAGGAGCTGGCATCTCACTCTCTTTGAATCTTCTTTATCATGCTAGGATTAACAGGAAAAAGCTAAAAATTTCAGAATTGCACCGTGCAATGTGGAGATATTACTGTTTGTGCATTTACAATATTCATTGATTTTTGCCATTGAAAAACATGTTTTTCATATACCAGAAATGTTTGAAGCTACTGACTGAATGAAAGGAGCTGGCATCTCACTCTCTTTGAATCTTCTTTATCATGCTAGGATTAGCAGGAAAAAGCAAAAAATTTCAGAATTGCACCTTGCAATGTGGAGATATTACTGTTTGTGCATTTACAATATTCATTGATTTTTGCCATTGAAAAACGTCCAGAAATGTTTGAAGCTACTGACTGAATGAAAGGAGCTGGCATCTCACTCTCTTTGAATCTTCTTTATCATGCTAGGATTAGCAGGAGAAAGCAAAAAATTTCAGAATTGCACCGTGCAATGTGGAGATATTACTGTTTGTGCATTTACAATATTCATTGATTTTTGCCATTGAAAAACATGTTTTTCATATACCAGAAATGTTTGAAGCTACTGACTGAATGAAAGGAGCTGGCATCTCACTCTCTTTGAATCTTCTTTATCATGCTAGGATTAACAGGAAAAAGCAAAAAATTTCAGAATTGCACCGTGCAATGTGGAGATATTACTGTTTGTGCATTTACAATATTCATTGATTTTTGCCATTGAAAAACGTCCAGAAATGTTTGAAGCTACTGACTGAATGAAAGGAGCTGGCATCTCACTCTCTTTGAATCTTCTTTATCATGCTAGGATTAGCAGGAAAAAGCAAAAAATTTCAGAATTGCACCGTGCAATGTGGAGATATTACTGTTTGTGCATTTACAATATTCATTGATTTTTGCCATTGAAAAACATGTTTTTCATATACCAGAAATGTTTGAAGCTACTGACTGAATGAAAGGAGCTGGCATCTCACTCTCTTTGAATCTTCTTTATCATGCTAGGATTAACAGGAAAAAGCTAAAAATTTCAGAATTGCACCTTGCAATGTGGAGATATTACTGTTTGTGCATTTCCAATATTCATTGATTTTTGCCATTGAAAAACGTCCAGAAATGTTTGAAGCTACTGACTGAATGAAAGGAGCTGGCATCTCACTCTCTTTGAATCTTCTTTATCATGCTAGGATTAACAGGAAAAAGCAAAAAATTTCAGAATTGCACCGTGCAATGTGGAGATATTACTGTTTGTGCATTTACAATATTCATTGATTTTTGCCATTGAAAAACATGTTTTTCATATACCAGAAATGTTTGAAGCTACTGACTGAATGAAAGGAGCTGGCATCTCACTCTCTTTGAATCTTCTTTATCATGCTAGGATTAACAGGAAAAAGCAAAAAATTTCAGAATTGCACCTTGCAATGTGGAGATATTACTGTTTGTGCATTTACAATATTCATTGATTTTTGCCATTGAAAAACATGTTTTTCATATACCAGAAATGTTTGAAGCTACTGACTGAATGAATGGAGCTGGCATCTCACTCTCTTTGAATCTTCTTTATCATGCTAGGATTAACAGGAAAAAGCTAAAAATTTCAGAATTGCACCGTGCAATGTGGAGATATTACTGTTTGTGCATTTACAATATTCATTGATTTTTGCCATTGAAAAACGTCCAGAAATGTTTGAAGCTACTGACTGAATGAAAGGAGCTGGCATCTCACTCTCTTTGAATCTTCTTTATCATGCTAGGATTAACAGGAAAAAGCTAAAAATTTCAGAATTGCACCTTGCAATGTGGAGATATTACTGTTTGTGCATTTACAATATTCATTGATTTTTGCCATTGAAAAACATGTTTTTCATATACCAGAAATGTTTGAAGCTACTGACTGAATGAAAGGAGCTGGCATCTCACTCTCTTTGAATCTTCTTTATCATGCTAGGATTAACAGGAAAAAGCAAAAAATTTCAGAATTGCACCTTGCAATGTGGAGATATTACTGTTTGTGCATTTACAATATTCATTGATTTTTGCCATTGAAAAACATGTTTTTCATATACCAGAAATGTTTGAAGCTACTGACTGAATGAAAGGAGCTGGCATCTCACTCTCTTTGAATCTTCTTTATCATGCTAGGATTAACAGGAAAAAGCTAAAAATTTCAGAATTGCACCGTGCAATGTGGAGATATTACTGTTTGTGCATTTACAATATTCATTGATTTTTGCCATTGAAAAACGTCCAGAAATGTTTGAAGCTACTGACTGAATGAAAGGAGCTGGCATCTCACTCTCTTTGAATCTTCTTTATCATGCTAGGATTAACAGGAAAAAGCTAAAAATTTCAGAATTGCACCGTGCAATGTGGAGATATTACTGTTTGTGCATTTACAATATTCATTGATTTTTGCCATTGAAAAACATGTTTTTCATATACCAGAAATGTTTGAAGCTACTGACTGAATGAAAGGAGCTGGCATCTCACTCTCTTTGAATCTTCTTTATCATGCTAGGATTAGCAGGAAAAAGCAAAAAATTTCAGAATTGCACCTTGCAATGTGGAGATATTACTGTTTGTGCATTTACAATATTCATTGATTTTTGCCATTGAAAAACGTCCAGAAATGTTTGAAGCTACTGACTGAATGAAAGGAGCTGGCATCTCACTCTCTTTGAATCTTCTTTATCATGCTAGGATTAGCAGGAAAAAGCAAAAAATTTCAGAATTGCACCGTGCAATGTGGAGATATTACTGTTTGTGCATTTACAATATTCATTGATTTTTGCCATTGAAAAACATGTTTTTCATATACCAGAAATGTTTGAAGCTACTGACTGAATGAAAGGAGCTGGCATCTCACTCTCTTTGAATCTTCTTTATCATGCTAGGATTAGCAGGAAAAAGCTAAAAATTTCAGAATTGCACCTTGCAATGTGGAGATATTACTGTTTGTGCATTTACAATATTCATTGATTTTTGCCATTGAAAAACATGTTTTTCATATACCAGAAATGTTTTAAGCTACTGACTGAATGAAAGGAGCTGGCATCTCACTCTCTTTGAATCTTCTTTATCATGCTAGGATTAACAGGAAAAAGCTAAAAATTTCAGAATTGCACCGTGCAATGTGGAGATATTACTGTTTGTGCATTTACAATATTCATTGATTTTTGCCATTGAAAAACATGTTTTTCATATACCAGAAATGTTTGAAGCTACTGACTGAATGAAAGGAGCTGGCATCTCACTCTCTTTGAATCTTCTTTATCATGCTAGGATTAACAGGAAAAAGCAAAAAATTTCAGAATTGCACCTTGCAATGTGGAGATATTACTGTTTGTGCATTTACAATATTCATTGATTTTTGCCATTGAAAAACATGTTTTTCATATACCAGAAATGTTTGAAGCTACTGACTGAATGAAAGGAGCTGGCATCTCACTCTCTTTGAATCTTCTTTATCATGCTAGGATTAGCAGGAAAAAGCAAAAAATTTCAGAATTGCACCTTGCAATGTGGAGATATTACTGTTTGTGCATTTACAATATTCATTGATTTTTGCCATTGAAAAACATGTTTTTCATATACCAGAAATGTTTGAAGCTACTGACTGAATGAAAGGAGCTGGCATCTCACTCTCTTTGAATCTTCTTTATCATGCTAGGATTAACAGGAAAAAGCTAAAAATTTCAGAATTGCACCGTGCAATGTGGAGATATTACTGTTTGTGCATTTACAATATTCATTGATTTTTGCCATTGAAAAACGTCCAGAAATGTTTGAAGCTACTGACTGAATGAAAGGAGCTGGCATCTCACTCTCTTTGAATCTTCTTTATCATGCTAGGATTAGCAGGAAAAAGCAAAAAATTTCAGAATTGCACCTTGCAATGTGGACATATTACTGTTTGTGCATTTACAATATTCATTGATTTTTGCCATTGAAAAACATGTTTTTCATATACCAGAAATGTTTGAAGCTACTGACTGAATGAAAGGAGCTGGCATCTCACTCTCTTTGAATCTTCTTTATCATGCTAGGATTAACAGGAAAAAGCTAAAAATTTCAGAATTGCACCGTGCAATGTGGAGATATTACTGTTTGTGCATTTACAATATTCATTGATTTTTGCCATTGAAAAACGTCCAGAAATGTTTGAAGCTACTGACTGAATGAAAGGAGCTGGCATCTCACTCTCTTTGAATCTTCTTTATCATGCTAGGATTAGCAGGAAAAAGCAAAAAATTTCAGAATTGCACCGTGCAATGTGGAGATATTACTGTTTGTGCATTTACAATATTCATTGATTTTTGCCATTGAAAAACATGTTTTTCATATACCAGAAATGTTTGAAGCTACTGACTGAATGAAAGGAGCTGGCATCTCACTCTCTTTGAATCTTCTTTATCATGCTAGGATTAGCAGGAAAAAGCAAAAAATTTCAGAATTGCACCTTGCAATGTGGAGATATTACTGTTTGTGCATTTACAATATTCATTGATTTTTGCCATTGAAAAACATGTTTTTCATATACCAGAAATGTTTGAAGCTACTGACTGAATGAAAGGAGCTGGCATCTCACTCTCTTTGAATCTTCTTTATCATGCTAGGATTAACAGGAAAAAGCTAAAAATTTCAGAATTGCACCGTGCAATGTGGAGATATTACTGTTTGTGCATTTACAATATTCATTGATTTTTGCCATTGAAAAACGTCCAGAAATGTTTGAAGCTACTGACTGAATGAAAGGAGCTGGCATCTCACTCTCTTTGAATCTTCTTTATCATGCTAGGATTAGCAGGAAAAAGCAAAAAATTTCAGAATTGCACCGTGCAATGTGGAGATATTACTGTTTGTGCATTTACAATATTCATTGATTTTTGCCATTGAAAAACATGTTTTTCATATACCAGAAATGTTTGAAGCTACTGACTGAATGAAAGGAGCTGGCATCTCACTCTCTTTGAATCTTCTTTATCATGCTAGGATTAACAGGAAAAAGCTAAAAATTTCAGAATTGCACCGTGCAATGTGGAGATATTACTGTTTGTGCATTTACAATATTCATTGATTTTTGCCATTGAAAAACATGTTTTTCATATACCAGAAATGTTTGAAGCTACTGACTGAATGAAAGGAGCTGGCATCTCACTCTCTTTGAATCTTCTTTATCATGCTAGGATTAGCAGGAAAAAGCAAAAAATTTCAGAATTGCACCTTGCAATGTGGAGATATTACTGTTTGTGCATTTACAATATTCATTGATTTTTGCCATTGAAAAACGTCCAGAAATGTTTGAAGCTACTGACTGAATGAAAGGAGCTGGCATCTCACTCTCTTTGAATCTTCTTTATCATGCTAGGATTAGCAGGAGAAAGCAAAAAATTTCAGAATTGCACCGTGCAATGTGGAGATATTACTGTTTGTGCATTTACAATATTCATTGATTTTTGCCATTGAAAAACATGTTTTTCATATACCAGAAATGTTTGAAGCTACTGACTGAATGAAAGGAGCTGGCATCTCACTCTCTTTGAATCTTCTTTATCATGCTAGGATTAACAGGAAAAAGCTAAAAATTTCAGAATTGCACCGTGCAATGTGGAGATATTACTGTTTGTGCATTTACAATATTCATTGATTTTTGCCATTGAAAAACGTCCAGAAATGTTTGAAGCTACTGACTGAATGAAAGGAGCTGGCATCTCACTCTCTTTGAATCTTCTTTATCATGCTAGGATTAGCAGGAAAAAGCAAAAAATTTCAGAATTGCACCGTGCAATGTGGAGATATTACTGTTTGTGCATTTACAATATTCATTGATTTTTGCCATTGAAAAACATGTTTTTCATATACCAGAAATGTTTGAAGCTACTGACTGAATGAAAGGAGCTGGCATCTCACTCTCTTTGAATCTTCTTTATCATGCTAGGATTAACAGGAAAAAGCAAAAAATTTCAGAATTGCACCTTGCAATGTGGAGATATTACTGTTTGTGCATTTACAATATTCATTGATTTTTGCCATTGAAAAACATGTTTTTCATATACCAGAAATGTTTGAAGCTACTGACTGAATGAAAGGAGCTGGCATCTCACTCTCTTTGAATCTTCTTTATCATGCTAGGATTAACAGGAAAAAGCTAAAAATTTCAGAATTGCACCGTGCAATGTGGAGATATTACTGTTTGTGCATTTACAATATTCATTGATTTTTGCCATTGAAAAACGTCCAGAAATGTTTGAAGCTACTGACTGAATGAAAGGAGCTGGCATCTCACTCTCTTTGAATCTTCTTTATCATGCTAGGATTAGCAGGAAAAAGCAAAAAATTTCAGAATTGCACCGTGCAATGTGGAGATATTACTGTTTGTGCATTTACAATATTCATTGATTTTTGCCATTGAAAAACATGTTTTTCATATACCAGAAATGTTTGAAGCTACTGACTGAATGAAAGGAGCTGGCATCTCACTCTCTTTGAATCTTCTTTATCATGCTAGGATTAACAGGAAAAAGCTAAAAATTTCAGAATTGCACCGTGCAATGTGGAGATATTACTGTTTGTGCATTTACAATATTCATTGATTTTTGCCATTGAAAAACATGTTTTTCATATACCAGAAATGTTTGAAGCTACTGACTGAATGAAAGGAGCTGGCATCTCACTCTCTTTGAATCTTCTTTATCATGCTAGGATTAGCAAGAAAAAGCAAAAAATTTCAGAATTGCACCTTGCAATGTGGAGATATTACTGTTTGTGCATTTACAATATTCATTGATTTTTGCCATTGAAAAACGTCCAGAAATGTTTGAAGCTACTGACTGAATGAAAGGAGCTGGCATCTCACTCTCTTTGAATCTTCTTTATCATGCTAGGATTAGCAGGAGAAAGCAAAAAATTTCAGAATTGCACCGTGCAATGTGGAGATATTACTGTTTGTGCATTTACAATATTCATTGATTTTTGCCATTGAAAAACATGTTTTTCATATACCAGAAATGTTTGAAGCTACTGACTGAATGAAAGGAGCTGGCATCTCACTCTCTTTGAATCTTCTTTATCATGCTAGGATTAACAGGAAAAAGCTAAAAATTTCAGAATTGCACCGTGCAATGTGGAGATATTACTGTTTGTGCATTTACAATATTCATTGATTTTTGCCATTGAAAAACGTCCAGAAATGTTTGAAGCTACTGACTGAATGAAAGGAGCTGGCATCTCACTCTCTTTGAATCTTCTTTATCATGCTAGGATTAGCAGGAAAAAGCAAAAAATTTCAGAATTGCACCGTGCAATGTGGAGATATTACTGTTTGTGCATTTACAATATTCATTGATTTTTGCCATTGAAAAACATGTTTTTCATATACCAGAAATGTTTGAAGCTACTGACTGAATGAAAGGAGCTGGCATCTCACTCTCTTTGAATCTTCTTTATCATGCTAGGATTAACAGGAAAAAGCTAAAAATTTCAGAATTGCACCTTGCAATGTGGAGATATTACTGTTTGTGCATTTCCAATATTCATTGATTTTTGCCATTGAAAAACGTCCAGAAATGTTTGAAGCTACTGACTGAATGAAAGGAGCTGGCATCTCACTCTCTTTGAATCTTCTTTATCATGCTAGGATTAACAGGAAAAAGCAAAAAATTTCAGAATTGCACCGTGCAATGTGGAGATATTACTGTTTGTGCATTTACAATATTCATTGATTTTTGCCATTGAAAAACATGTTTTTCATATACCAGAAATGTTTGAAGCTACTGACTGAATGAAAGGAGCTGGCATCTCACTCTCTTTGAATCTTCTTTATCATGCTAGGATTAACAGGAAAAAGCAAAAAATTTCAGAATTGCACCTTGCAATGTGGAGATATTACTGTTTGTGCATTTACAATATTCATTGATTTTTGCCATTGAAAAACATGTTTTTCATATACCAGAAATGTTTGAAGCTACTGACTGAATGAAAGGAGCTGGCATCTCACTCTCTTTGAATCTTCTTTATCATGCTAGGATTAACAGGAAAAAGCTAAAAATTTCAGAATTGCACCGTGCAATGTGGAGATATTACTGTTTGTGCATTTACAATATTCATTGATTTTTGCCATTGAAAAACGTCCAGAAATGTTTGAAGCTACTGACTGAATGAAAGGAGCTGGCATCTCACTCTCTTTGAATCTTCTTTATCATGCTAGGATTAACAGGAAAAAGCTAAAAATTTCAGAATTGCACCTTGCAATGTGGAGATATTACTGTTTGTGCATTTACAATATTCATTGATTTTTGCCATTGAAAAACATGTTTTTCATATACCAGAAATGTTTGAAGCTACTGACTGAATGAAAGGAGCTGGCATCTCACTCTCTTTGAATCTTCTTTATCATGCTAGGATTAACAGGAAAAAGCAAAAAATTTCAGAATTGCACCTTGCAATGTGGAGATATTACTGTTTGTGCATTTACAATATTCATTGATTTTTGCCATTGAAAAACATGTTTTTCATATACCAGAAATGTTTGAAGCTACTGACTGAATGAAAGGAGCTGGCATCTCACTCTCTTTGAATCTTCTTTATCATGCTAGGATTAACAGGAAAAAGCTAAAAATTTCAGAATTGCACCGTGCAATGTGGAGATATTACTGTTTGTGCATTTACAATATTCATTGATTTTTGCCATTGAAAAACGTCCAGAAATGTTTGAAGCTACTGACTGAATGAAAGGAGCTGGCATCTCACTCTCTTTGAATCTTCTTTATCATGCTAGGATTAACAGGAAAAAGCTAAAAATTTCAGAATTGCACCGTGCAATGTGGAGATATTACTGTTTGTGCATTTACAATATTCATTGATTTTTGCCATTGAAAAACATGTTTTTCATATACCAGAAATGTTTGAAGCTACTGACAATGAAAGGAGCTGGCATCTCACTCTCTTTGAATCTTCTTTATCATGCTAGGATTAACAGGAAAAAGCTAAAAATTTCAGAATTGCACCGTGCAATGTGGAGATATTACTGTTTGTGCATTTACAATATTCATTGATTTTTGCCATTGAAAAACATGTTTTTCATATACCAGAAATGTTTGAAGCTACTGACTGAATGAAAGGAGCTGGCATCTCACTCTCTTTGAATCTTCTTTATCATGCTAGGATTAGCAGGAAAAAGCAAAAAATTTCAGAATTGCACCTTGCAATGTGGAGATATTACTGTTTGTGCATTTACAATATTCATTGATTTTTGCCATTGAAAAACGTCCAGAAATGTTTGAAGCTACTGACTGAATGAAAGGAGCTGGCATCTCACTCTCTTTGAATCTTCTTTATCATGCTAGGATTAGCAGGAAAAAGCAAAAAATTTCAGAATTGCACCGTGCAATGTGGAGATATTACTGTTTGTGCATTTACAATATTCATTGATTTTTGCCATTGAAAAACATGTTTTTCATATACCAGAAATGTTTGAAGCTACTGACTGAATGAAAGGAGCTGGCATCTCACTCTCTTTGAATCTTCTTTATCATGCTAGGATTAGCAGGAAAAAGCTAAAAATTTCAGAATTGCACCTTGCAATGTGGAGATATTACTGTTTGTGCATTTACAATATTCATTGATTTTTGCCATTGAAAAACATGTTTTTCATATACCAGAAATGTTTGAAGCTACTGACTGAATGAAAGGAGCTGGCATCTCACTCTCTTTGAATCTTCTTTATCATGCTAGGATTAACAGGAAAAAGCTAAAAATTTCAGAATTGCACCGTGCAATGTGGAGATATTACTGTTTGTGCATTTACAATATTCATTGATTTTTGCCATTGAAAAACATGTTTTTCATATACCAGAAATGTTTGAAGCTACTGACTGAATGAAAGGAGCTGGCATCTCACTCTCTTTGAATCTTCTTTATCATGCTAGGATTAACAGGAAAAAGCAAAAAATTTCAGAATTGCACCTTGCAATGTGGAGATATTACTGTTTGTGCATTTACAATATTCATTGATTTTTGCCATTGAAAAACATGTTTTTCATATACCAGAAATGTTTGAAGCTACTGACTGAATGAAAGGAGCTGGCATCTCACTCTCTTTGAATCTTCTTTATCATGCTAGGATTAGCAGGAAAAAGCAAAAAATTTCAGAATTGCACCTTGCAATGTGGAGATATTACTGTTTGTGCATTTACAATATTCATTGATTTTTGCCATTGAAAAACATGTTTTTCATATACCAGAAATGTTTGAAGCTACTGACTGAATGAAAGGAGCTGGCATCTCACTCTCTTTGAATCTTCTTTATCATGCTAGGATTAACAGGAAAAAGCTAAAAATTTCAGAATTGCACCGTGCAATGTGGAGATATTACTGTTTGTGCATTTACAATATTCATTGATTTTTGCCATTGAAAAACGTCCAGAAATGTTTGAAGCTACTGACTGAATGAAAGGAGCTGGCATCTCACTCTCTTTGAATCTTCTTTATCATGCTAGGATTAGCAGGAAAAAGCTAAAAATTTCAGAATTGCACCGTGCAATGTGGAGATATTACTGTTTGTGCATTTACAATATTCATTGATTTTTGCCATTGAAAAACATGTTTTTCATATACCAGAAATGTTTGAAGCTACTGACTGAATGAAAGGAGCTGGCATCTCACTCTCTTTGAATCTTCTTTATCATGCTAGGATTAACAGGAAAAAGCTAAAAATTTCAGAATTGCACCTTGCAATGTGGAGATATTACTGTTTGTGCATTTACAATATTCATTGATTTTTGCCATTGAAAAACATGTTTTTCATATACCAGAAATGTTTGAAGCTACTGACTGAATGAAAGGAGCTGGCATCTCACTCTCTTTGAATCTTCTTTATCATGCTAGGATTAGCAGGAAAAAGCAAAAAATTTCAGAATTGCACCGTGCAATGTGGAGATATTACTGTTTGTGCATTTACAATATTCATTGATTTTTGCCATTGAAAAACATGTTTTTCATATACCAGAAATGTTTGAAGCTACTGACTGAATGAAAGGAGCTGGCATCTCACTCTCTTTGAATCTTCTTTATCATGCTAGGATTAACAGGAAAAAGCTAAAAATTTCAGAATTGCACCGTGCAATGTGGAGATATTACTGTTTGTGCATTTACAATATTCATTGATTTTTGCCATTGAAAAACGTCCAGAAATGTTTGAAGCTACTGACTGAATGAAAGGAGCTGGCATCTCACTCTCTTTGAATCTTCTTTATCATGCTAGGATTAGCAGGAAAAAGCAAAAAATTTCAGAATTGCACCGTGCAATGTGGAGATATTACTGTTTGTGCATTTACAATATTCATTGATTTTTGCCATTGAAAAACATGTTTTTCATATACCAGAAATGTTTGAAGCTACTGACTGAATGAAAGGAGCTGGCATCTCACTCTCTTTGAATCTTCTTTATCATGCTAGGATTAACAGGAAAAAGCTAAAAATTTCAGAATTGCACCTTGCAATGTGGAGATATTACTGTTTGTGCATTTACAATATTCATTGATTTTTGCCATTGAAAAACGTCCAGAAATGTTTGAAGCTACTGACTGAATGAAAGGAGCTGGCATCTCACTCTCTTTGAATCTTCTTTATCATGCTAGGATTAGCAGGAAAAAGCAAAAAATTTCAGAATTGCACCGTGCAATGTGGAGATATTACTGTTTGTGCATTTACAATATTCATTGATTTTTGCCATTGAAAAACATGTTTTTCATATACCAGAAATGTTTGAAGCTACTGACTGAATGAAAGGAGCTGGCATCTCACTCTCTTTGAATCTTCTTTATCATGCTAGGATTAACAGGAAAAAGCAAAAAATTTCAGAATTGCACCGTGCAATGTGGAGATATTACTGTTTGTGCATTTACAATATTCATTGATTTTTGCCATTGAAAAACATGTTTTTCATATACCAGAAATGTTTGAAGCTACTGACTGAATGAAAGGAGCTGGCATCTCACTCTCTTTGAATCTTCTTTATCATGCTAGGATTAACAGGAAAAAGCTAAAAATTTCAGAATTGCACCGTGCAATGTGGAGATATTACTGTTTGTCCATTTACAATATTCATTGATTTTTGCCATTGAAAAACATGTTTTTCATATACCAGAAATGTTTGAAGCTACTGACTGAATGAAAGGAGCTGGCATCTCACTCTCTTTGAATCTTCTTTATCATGCTAGGATTAGCAGGAAAAAGCAAAAAATTTCAGAATTGCACCTTGCAATGTGGAGATATTACTGTTTGTGCATTTACAATATTCATTGATTTTTGCCATTGAAAAACATGTTTTTCATATACCAGAAATGTTTGAAGCTACTGACTGAATGAAAGGAGCTGGCATCTCACTCTCTTTGAATCTTCTTTATCATGCTAGGATTAGCAGGAAAAAGCAAAAAATTTCAGAATTGCACCTTGCAATGTGGAGATATTACTGTTTGTGCATTTACAATATTCATTGATTTTTGCCATTGAAAAACATGTTTTTCATATACCAGAAATGTTTGAAGCTACTGACTGAATGAAAGGAGCTGGCATCTCACTCTCTTTGAATCTTCTTTATCATGCTAGGATTAGAAGGAAAAAGCAAAAAATTTCAGAATTGCACCTTGCAATGTGGAGATATTACTGTTTGTGCATTTACAATATTCATTGATTTTTGCCATTGAAAAACATGTTTTTCATATACCAGAAATGTTTGAAGCTACTGACTGAATGAAAGGAGCTGGCATCTCACTCTCTTTGAATCTTCTTTATCATGCTAGGATTAGCAGGAAAAAGCAAAAAATTTCAGAATTGCACCGTGCAATGTGGAGATATTACTGTTTGTGCATTTACAATATTCATTGATTTTTGCCATTGAAAAACATGTTTTTCATATACCAGAAATGTTTGAAGCTACTGACTGAATGAAAGGAACTGGCATCTCACTCTCTTTGAATCTTCTTTATCATGCTAGGATTAACAGGAAAAAGCTAAAAATTTCAGAATTGCACCTTGCAATGTGGAGATATTACTGTTTGTGCATTTACAATATTCATTGATTTTTGCCATTGAAAAACATGTTTTTCATATACCAGAAATGTTTGAAGCTACTGACTGAATGAAAGGAGCTGGCATCTCACTCTCTTTGAATCTTCTTTATCATGCTAGGATTAGCAGGAAAAAGCAAAAAATTTCAGAATTGCACCTTGCAATGTGGAGATATTACTGTTTGTGCATTTACAATATTCATTGATTTTTGCCATTGAAAAACATGTTTTTCATATACCAGAAATGTTTGAAGCTACTGACTGAATGAAAGGAGCTGGCATCTCACTCTCTTTGAATCTTCTTTATCATGCTAGGATTAGCAGGAAAAAGCAAAAAATTTCAGAATTGCACCGTGCAATGTGGAGATATTACTGTTTGTGCATTTACAATATTCATTGATTTTTGCCATTGAAAAACGTCCAGAAATGTTTGAAGCTACTGACTGAATGAAAGGAGCTGGCATCTCACTCTCTTTGAATCTTCTTTATCATGCTAGGATTAGCAGGAAAAAGCAAAAAATTTCAGAATTGCACCGTGCAATGTGGAGATATTACTGTTTGTGCATTTACAATATTCATTGATTTTTGCCATTGAAAAACATGTTTTTCATATACCAGAAATGTTTGAAGCTACTGACTGAATGAAAGGAGCTGGCATCTCACTCTCTTTGAATCTTCTTTATCATGCTAGGATTAACAGGAAAAAGCAAAAAATTTCAGAATTGCACCTTGCAATGTGGAGATATTACTGTTTGTGCATTTACAATATTCATTGATTTTTGCCATTGAAAAACGTCCAGAAATGTTTGAAGCTACTGACTGAATGAAAGGAGCTGGCATCTCACTCTCTTTGAATCTTCTTTATCATGCTAGGATTAACAGGAAAAAGCAAAAAATTTCAGAATTGCACCGTGCAATGTGGAGATATTACTGTTTGTGCATTTACAATATTCATTGATTTTTGCCATTGAAAAACATGTTTTTCATATACCAGAAATGTTTGAAGCTACTGACTGAATGAAAGGAGCTGGCATCTCACTCTCTTTGAATCTTCTTTATCATGCTAGGATTAACAGGAAAAAGCTAAAAATTTCAGAATTGCACCGTGCAATGTGGAGATATTACTGTTTGTGCATTTACAATATTCATTGATTTTTGCCATTGAAAAACATGTTTTTCATATACCAGAAATGTTTGAAGCTACTGACTGAATGAAAGGAGCTGGCATCTCACTCTCTTTGAATCTTCTTTATCATGCTAGGATTAGCAGGAAAAAGCAAAAAATTTCAGAATTGCACCTTGCAATGTGGAGATATTACTGTTTGTGCATTTACAATATTCATTGATTTTTGCCATTGAAAAACATGTTTTTCATATACCAGAAATGTTTGAAGCTACTGACTGAATGAAAGGAGCTGGCATCTCACTCTCTTTGAATCTTCTTTATCATGCTAGGATTAGCAGGAAAAAGCTAAAAATTTCAGAATTGCACCTTGCAATGTGGAGATATTACTGTTTGTGCATTTACAATATTCATTGATTTTTGCCATTGAAAAACGTCCAGAAATGTTTGAAGCTACTGACTGAATGAAAGGAGCTGGCATCTCACTCTCTTTGAATCTTCTTTATCATGCTAGGATTAGCAGGAAAAAGCAAAAAATTTCAGAATTGCACCGTGCAATGTGGAGATATTACTGTTTGTGCATTTACAATATTCATTGATTTTTGCCATTGAAAAACATGTTTTTCATATACCAGAAATGTTTGAAGCTACTGACTGAATGAAAGGAGCTGGCATCTCACTCTCTTTGAATCTTCTTTATCATGCTAGGATTAACAGGAAAAAGCTAAAAATTTCAGAATTGCACCTTGCAATGTGGAGATATTACTGTTTGTGCATTTACAATATTCATTGATTTTTGCCATTGAAAAACGTCCAGAAATGTTTGAAGCTACTGACTGAATGAAAGGAGCTGGCATCTCACTCTCTTTGAATCTTCTTTATCATGCTAGGATTAGCAGGAAAAAGCAAAAAATTTCAGAATTGCACCGTGCAATGTGGAGATATTACTGTTTGTGCATTTACAATATTCATTGATTTTTGCCATTGAAAAACATGTTTTTCATATACCAGAAATGTTTGAAGCTACTGACTGAATGAAAGGAGCTGGCATCTCACTCTCTTTGAATCTTCTTTATCATGCTAGGATTAACAGGAAAAAGCAAAAAATTTCAGAATTGCACCGTGCAATGTGGAGATATTACTGTTTGTGCATTTACAATATTCATTGATTTTTGCCATTGAAAAACATGTTTTTCATATACCAGAAATGTTTGAAGCTACTGACTGAATGAAAGGAGCTGGCATCTCACTCTCTTTGAATCTTCTTTATCATGCTAGGATTAACAGGAAAAAGCTAAAAATTTCAGAATTGCACCGTGCAATGTGGAGATATTACTGTTTGTGCATTTACAATATTCATTGATTTTTGCCATTGAAAAACATGTTTTTCATATACCAGAAATGTTTGAAGCTACTGACTGAATGAAAGGAGCTGGCATCTCACTCTCTTTGAATCTTCTTTATCATGCTAGGATTAGCAGGAAAAAGCAAAAAATTTCAGAATTGCACCTTGCAATGTGGAGATATTACTGTTTGTGCATTTACAATATTCATTGATTTTTGCCATTGAAAAACATGTTTTTCATATACCAGAAATGTTTGAAGCTACTGACTGAATGAAAGGAGCTGGCATCTCACTCTCTTTGAATCTTCTTTATCATGCTAGGATTAGCAGGAAAAAGCAAAAAATTTCAGAATTGCACCTTGCAATGTGGAGATATTACTGTTTGTGCATTTACAATATTCATTGATTTTTGCCATTGAAAAACATGTTTTTCATATACCAGAAATGTTTGAAGCTACTGACTGAATGAAAGGAGCTGGCATCTCACTCTCTTTGAATCTTCTTTATCATGCTAGGATTAGCAGGAAAAAGCAAAAAATTTCAGAATTGCACCTTGCAATGTGGAGATATTACTGTTTGTGCATTTACAATATTCATTGATTTTTGCCATTGAAAAACATGTTTTTCATATACCAGAAATGTTTGAAGCTACTGACTGAATGAAAGGAGCTGGCATCTCACTCTCTTTGAATCTTCTTTATCATGCTAGGATTAGCAGGAAAAAGCAAAAAATTTCAGAATTGCACCTTGCAATGTGGAGATATTACTGTTTGTGCATTTACAATATTCATTGATTTTTGCCATTGAAAAACATGTTTTTCATATACCAGAAATGTTTGAAGCTACTGACTGAATGAAAGGAGCTGGCATCTCACTCTCTTTGAATCTTCTTTATCATGCTAGGATTAGCAGGAAAAAGCAAAAAATTTCAGAATTGCACCGTGCAATGTGGAGATATTACTGTTTGTGCATTTACAATATTCATTGATTTTTGCCATTGAAAAACATGTTTTTCATATACCAGAAATGTTTGAAGCTACTGACTGAATGAAAGGAGCTGGCATCTCACTCTCTTTGAATCTTCTTTATCATGCTAGGATTAACAGGAAAAAGCTAAAAATTTCAGAATTGCACCTTGCAATGTGGAGATATTACTGTTTGTGCATTTACAATATTCATTGATTTTTGCCATTGAAAAACATGTTTTTCATATACCAGAAATGTTTGAAGCTACTGACTGAATGAAAGGAGCTGGCATCTCACTCTCTTTGAATCTTCTTTATCATGCTAGGATTAGCAGGAAAAAGCAAAAAATTTCAGAATTGCACCTTGCAATGTGGAGATATTACTGTTTGTGCATTTACAATATTCATTGATTTTTGCCATTGAAAAACATGTTTTTCATATACCAGAAATGTTTGAAGCTACTGACTGAATGAAAGGAGCTGGCATCTCACTCTCTTTGAATCTTCTTTATCATGCTAGGATTAGCAGGAAAAAGCAAAAAATTTCAGAATTGCACCGTGCAATGTGGAGATATTACTGTTTGTGCATTTACAATATTCATTGATTTTTGCCATTGAAAAACGTCCAGAAATGTTTGAAGCTACTGACTGAATGAAAGGAGCTGGCATCTCACTCTCTTTGAATCTTCTTTATCATGCTAGGATTAGCAGGAAAAAGCAAAAAATTTCAGAATTGCACCGTGCAATGTGGAGATATTACTGTTTGTGCATTTACAATATTCATTGATTTTTGCCATTGAAAAACATGTTTTTCATATACCAGAAATGTTTGAAGCTACTGACTGAATGAAAGGAGCTGGCATCTCACTCTCTTTGAATCTTCTTTATCATGCTAGGATTAACAGGAAAAAGCAAAAAATTTCAGAATTGCACCTTGCAATGTGGAGATATTACTGTTTGTGCATTTACAATATTCATTGATTTTTGCCATTGAAAAACGTCCAGAAATGTTTGAAGCTACTGACTGAATGAAAGGAGCTGGCATCTCACTCTCTTTGAATCTTCTTTATCATGCTAGGATTAACAGGAAAAAGCAAAAAATTTCAGAATTGCACCGTGCAATGTGGAGATATTACTGTTTGTGCATTTACAATATTCATTGATTTTTGCCATTGAAAAACATGTTTTTCATATACCAGAAATGTTTGAAGCTACTGACTGAATGAAAGGAGCTGGCATCTCACTCTCTTTGAATCTTCTTTATCATGCTAGGATTAACAGGAAAAAGCTAAAAATTTCAGAATTGCACCGTGCAATGTGGAGATATTACTGTTTGTGCATTTACAATATTCATTGATTTTTGCCATTGAAAAACATGTTTTTCATATACCAGAAATGTTTGAAGCTACTGACTGAATGAAAGGAGCTGGCATCTCACTCTCTTTGAATCTTCTTTATCATGCTAGGATTAACAGGAAAAAGCTAAAAATTTCAGAATTGCACCGTGCAATGTGGAGATATTACTGTTTGTGCATTTACAATATTCATTGATTTTTGCCATTGAAAAACATGTTTTTCATATACCAGAAATGTTTGAAGCTACTGACTGAATGAAAGGAGCTGGCATCTCACTCTCTTTGAATCTTCTTTATCATGCTAGGATTAGCAGGAAAAAGCAAAAAATTTCAGAATTGCACCTTGCAATGTGGAGATATTACTGTTTGTGCATTTACAATATTCATTGATTTTTGCCATTGAAAAACATGTTTTTCATATACCAGAAATGTTTGAAGCTACTGACTGAATGAAAGGAGCTGGCATCTCACTCTCTTTGAATCTTCTTTATCATGCTAGGATTAGCAGGAAAAAGCTAAAAATTTCAGAATTGCACCTTGCAATGTGGAGATATTACTGTTTGTGCATTTACAATATTCATTGATTTTTGCCATTGAAAAACGTCCAGAAATGTTTGAAGCTACTGACTGAATGAAAGGAGCTGGCATCTCACTCTCTTTGAATCTTCTTTATCATGCTAGGATTAGCAGGAAAAAGCAAAAAATTTCAGAATTGCACCGTGCAATGTGGAGATATTACTGTTTGTGCATTTACAATATTCATTGATTTTTGCCATTGAAAAACATGTTTTTCATATACCAGAAATGTTTGAAGCTACTGACTGAATGAAAGGAGCTGGCATCTCACTCTCTTTGAATCTTCTTTATCATGCTAGGATTAGCAGGAAAAAGCTAAAAATTTCAGAATTGCACCGTGCAATGTGGAGATATTACTGTTTGTGCATTTACAATATTCATTGATTTTTGCCATTGAAAAACGTCCAGAAATGTTTGAAGCTACTGACTGAATGAAAGGAGCTGGCATCTCACTCTCTTTGAATCTTCTTTATCATGCTAGGATTAGCAGGAAAAAGCTAAAAATTTCAGAATTGCACCGTGCAATGTGGAGATATTACTGTTTGTGCATTTACAATATTCATTGATTTTTGCCATTGAAAAACGTCCAGAAATGTTTGAAGCTACTGACTGAATGAAAGGAGCTGGCATCTCACTCTCTTTGAATCTTCTTTATCATGCTAGGATTAGCAGGAAAAAGCAAAAAATTTCAGAATTGCACCGTGCAATGTGGAGATTTTACTGTTTGTGCATTTACAATATTCATTGATTTTTGCCATTGAAAAACGTCCAGAAATGTTTGAAGCTACTGACTGAATGAAAGGAGCTGGCATCTCACTCTCTTTGAATCTTCTTTATCATGCTAGGATTAACAGGAAAAAGCAAAAAATTTCAGAATTGCACCTTGCAATGTGGAGATATTACTGTTTGTGCATTTACAATATTCATTGATTTTTGCCATTGAAAAACATGTTTTTCATATACCAGAAATGTTTGAAGCTACTGACTGAATGAAAGGAGCTGGCATCTCACTCTCTTTGAATCTTCTTTATCATGCTAGGAGTAACAGGAAAAAGCTAAAAATTTCAGAATTGCACCGTGCAATGTGGAGATATTACTGTTTGTGCATTTACAATATTCATTGATTTTTGCCATTGAAAAGCATGTTTTTCATATACCAGAAATGTTTGAAGCTACTGACTGAATGAAAGGAGCTGGCATCTCACTCTCTTTGAATCTTCTTTATCATGCTAGGATTAGCAGGAAAAAGCAAAAAATTTCAGAATTGCACCTTGCAATGTGGAGATATTACTGTTTGTGCATTTACAATATTCATTGATTTTTGCCATTGAAAAACATGTTTTTCATATACCAGAAATGTTTGAAGCTACTGACTGAATGATAGGAGCTGGCATCTCACTCTCTTTGAATCTTCTTTATCATGCTAGGATTAACAGGAAAAAGCTAAAAATTTCAGAATTGCACCGTGCAATGTGGAGATATTACTGTTTGTGCATTTACAATATTCATTGATTTTTGCCATTGAAAAACATGTTTTTCATATACCAGAAATGTTTGAAGCTACTGACTGAATGAAAGGAGCTGGCATCTCACTCTCTTTGAATCTTCTTTATCATGCTAGGATTAGCAGGAAAAAGCAAAAAATTTCAGAATTGCACCTTGCAATGTGGAGATATTACTGTTTGTGCATTTACAATATTCATTGATTTTTGCCATTGAAAAACATGTTTTTCATATACCAGAAATGTTTGAAGCTACTGACTGAATGAAAGGAGCTGGCATCTCACTCTCTTTGAATCTTCTTTATCATGCTAGGATTAACAGGAAAAAGCAAAAAATTTCAGAATTGCACCGTGCAATTTGGAGATATTACTGTTTGTGCATTTACAATATTCATTGATTTTTGCCATTGAAAAACGTCCAGAAATGTTTGAAGCTACTGACTGAATGAAAGGAGCTGGCATCTCACTCTCTTTGAATCTTCTTTATTATGCTAGGATTAGCAGGAAAAAGCTAAAAATTTCAGAATTGCACCTTGCAATGTGGAGATATTACTGTTTGTGCATTTACAATATTCATTGATTTTTGCCATTGAAAAACATGTTTTTCATATACCAGAAATGTTTGAAGCTACTGACTGAATGAAAGGAGCTGGCATCTCACTCTCTTTGAATCTTCTTTATCATGCTAGGATTAGCAGGAAAAAGCTAAAAATTTCAGAATTGCACCGTGCAATGTGGAGATATTACTGTTTGTGCATTTACAATATTCATTGATTTTTGCCATTGAAAAACATGTTTTTCATATACCAGAAATGTTTGAAGCTACTGACTGAATGAAAGGAGCTGGCATCTCACTCTCTTTGAATCTTCTTTATCATGCTAGGATTAGCAGGAAAAAGCAAAAAATTTCAGAATTGCACCTTGCAATGTGGAGATATTACTGTTTGTGCATTTACAATATTCATTGATTTTTGCCATTGAAAAACATGTTTTTCATATACCAGAAATGTTTGAAGCTACTGACTGAATGAAAGGAGCTGGCATCTCACTCTCTTTGAATCTTCTTTATCATGCTAGGATTAGCAGGAAAAAGCAAAAAATTTCAGAATTGCACCGTGCAATGTGGAGATATTACTGTTTGTGCATTTACAATATTCATTGATTTTTGCCATTGAAAAACGTCCAGAAATGTTTGAAGCTACTGACTGAATGAAAGGAGCTGGCATCTCACTCTCTTTGAATCTTCTTTATCATGCTAGGATTAACAGGAAAAAGCTAAAAATTTCAGAATTGCACCGTGCAATGTGGAGATATTACTGTTTGTGCATTTACAATATTCATTGATTTTTGCCATTGAAAAACATGTTTTTCATATACCAGAAATGTTTGAAGCTACTGACTGAATGAAAGGAGCTGGCATCTCACTCTCTTTGAATCTTCTTTATCATGCTAGGATTAACAGGAAAAAGCTAAAAATTTCAGAATTGCACCTTGCAATGTGGAGATATTACTGTTTGTGCATTTACAATATTCATTGATTTTTGCCATTGAAAAACATGCTTTTCATATACCAGAAATGTTTGAAGCTACTGACTGAATGAAAGGAGCTGGCATCTCACTCTCTTTGAATCTTCTTTATCATGCTAGGATTAACAGGAAAAAGCTAAAAATTTCAGAATTGCACCGTGCAATGTGGAGATATTACTGTTTGTGCATTTACAATATTCATTGATTTTTGCCATTGAAAAACATGTTTTTCATATACCAGAAATGTTTGAAGCTACTGACTGAATGAAAGGAGCTGGCATCTCACTCTCTTTGAATCTTCTTTATCATGCTAGGATTAACAGGAAAAAGCTAAAAATTTCAGAATTGCACCGTGCAATGTGGAGATATTACTGTTTGTGCATTTACAATATTCATTGATTTTTGCCATTGAAAAACATGTTTTTCATATACCAGAAATGTTTGAAGCTACTGACTGAATGAAAGGAGCTGGCATCTCACTCTCTTTGAATCTTCTTTATCATGCTAGGATTAACAGGAAAAAGCAAAAAATTTCAGAATTGCACCGTGCAATGTGGAGATATTACTGTTTGTGCATTTACAATATTCATTGATTTTTGCCATTGAAAAACATGTTTTTCATATACCAGAAATGTTTGAAGCTACTGACTGAATGAAAGGAGCTGGCATCTCACTCTCTTTGAATCTTCTTTATCATGCTAGGATTAACAGGAAAAAGCTAAAAATTTCAGAATTGCACCGTGCAATGTGGAGATATTACTGTTTGTGCATTTACAATATTCATTGATTTTTGCCATTGAAAAACGTCCAGAAATGTTTGAAGCTACTGACTGAATGAAAGGAGCTGGCATCTCACTCTCTTTGAATCTTCTTTATCATGCTAGGATTAGCAGGAAAAAGCAAAAAATTTCAGAATTGCACCTTGCAATGTGGAGATATTACTGTTTGTGCATTTACAATATTCATTGATTTTTGCCATTGAAAAACATGTTTTTCATATACCAGAAATGTTTGAAGCTACTGACTGAATGAAAGGAGCTGGCATCTCACTCTCTTTGAATCTTCTTTATCATGCTAGGATTAACAGGAAAAAGCTAAAAATTTCAGAATTGCACCGTGCAATGTGGAGATATTACTGTTTGTGCATTTACAATATTCATTGATTTTTGCCATTGAAAAACATGTTTTTCATATACCAGAAATGTTTGAAGCTACTGACTGAATGAAAGGAGCTGGCATCTCACTCTCTTTGAATCTTCTTTATCATGCTAGGATTAACAGGAAAAAGCTAAAAATTTCAGAATTGCACCGTGCAATGTGGAGATATTACTGTTTGTGCATTTACAATATTCATTGATTTTTGCCATTGAAAAACGTCCAGAAATGTTTGAAGCTACTGACTGAATGAAAGGAGCTGGCATCTCACTCTCTTTGAATCTTCTTTATCATGCTAGGATTAGCAGGAAAAAGCAAAAAATTTCAGAATTGCACCGTGCAATGTGGAGATATTACTGTTTGTGCATTTACAATATTCATTGATTTTTGCCATTGAAAAACATGTTTTTCATATACCAGAAATGTTTGAAGCTACTGACTGAATGAAAGGAGCTGGCATCTCACTCTCTTTGAATCTTCTTTATCATGCTAGGATTAGCAGGAAAAAGCAAAAAATTTCAGAATTGCACCTTGCAATGTGGAGATATTACTGTTTGTGCATTTACAATATTCATTGATTTTTGCCATTGAAAAACATGTTTTTCATATACCAGAAATGTTTGAAGCTACTGACTGAATGAAAGGAGCTGGCATCTCACTCTCTTTGAATCTTCTTTATCATGCTAGGATTAACAGGAAAAAGCTAAAAATTTCAGAATTGCACCTTGCAATGTGGAGATATTACTGTTTGTGCATTTACAATATTCATTGATTTTTGCCATTGAAAAACATGTTTTTCATATACCAGAAATGTTTGAAGCTACTGACTGAATGAAAGGAGCTGGCATCTCACTCTCTTTGAATCTTCTTTATCATGCTAGGATTAACAGGAAAAAGCAAAAAATTTCAGAATTGCACCTTGCAATGTGGAGATATTACTGTTTGTGCATTTACAATATTCATTGATTTTTGCCATTGAAAAACATGTTTTTCATATACCAGAAATGTTTGAAGCTACTGACTGAATGAAAGGAGCTGGCATCTCACTCTCTTTGAATCTTCTTTATCATGCTAGGATTAACAGGAAAAAGCTAAAAATTTCAGAATTGCACCGTGCAATGTGGAGATATTACTGTTTGTGCATTTACAATATTCATTGATTTTTGCCGTTGAAAAACGTCCAGAAATGTTTGAAGCTACTGACTGAATGAAAGGAGCTGGCATCTCACTCTCTTTGAATCTTCTTTATCATGCTAGGATTAGCAGGAAAAAGCTAAAAATTTCAGAATTGCACCTTGCAATGTGGAGATATTACTGTTTGTGCATTTACAATATTCATTGATTTTTGCCATTGAAAAACATGTTTTTCATATACCAGAAATGTTTGAAGCTACTGACTGAATGAAAGGAGCTGGCATCTCACTCTCTTTGAATCTTCTTTATCATGCTAGGATTAGCAGGAAAAAGCAAAAAATTTCAGAATTGCACCTTGCAATGTGGAGATATTACTGTTTGTGCATTTACAATATTCATTGATTTTTGCCATTGAAAAACGTCCAGAAATGTTTGAAGCTACTGACTGAATGAAAGGAGCTGGCATCTCACTCTCTTTGAATCTTCTTTATCATGCTAGGATTAACAGGAAAAAGCTAAAAATTTCAGAATTGCACCTTGCAATGTGGAGATATTACTGTTTGTGCATTTACAATATTCATTGATTTTTGCCATTGAAAAACATGTTTTTCATATACCAGAAATGTTTGAAGCTACTGACTGAATGAAAGGAGCTGGCATCTCACTCTCTTTGAATCTTCTTTATCATGCTAGGATTAGCAGGAAAAAGCAAAAAATTTCAGAATTGCACCTTGCAATGTGGAGATATTACTGTTTGTGCATTTACAATATTCATTGATTTTTGCCATTGAAAAACATGTTTTTCATATACCAGAAATGTTTGAAGCTACTGACTGAATGAAAGGAGCTGGCATCTCACTCTCTTTGAATCTTCTTTATCATGCTAGGATTAACAGGAAAAAGCTAAAAATTTCAGAATTGCACCGTGCAATGTGGAGATATTACTGTTTGTGCATTTACAATATTCATTGATTTTTGCCATTGAAAAACGTCCAGAAATGTTTGAAGCTACTGACTGAATGAAAGGAGCTGGCATCTCACTCTCTTTGAATCTTCTTTATCATGCTAGGATTAGCAGGAAAAAGCAAAAAATTTCAGAATTGCACCGTGCAATGTGGAGATATTACTGTTTGTGCATTTACAATATTCATTGATTTTTGCCATTGAAAAACATGTTTTTCATATACCAGAAATGTTTGAAGCTACTGACTGAATGAAAGGAGCTGGCATCTCACTCTCTTTGAATCTTCTTTATCATGCTAGGATTAGCAGGAAAAAGCAAAAAATTTCAGAATTGCACCTTGCAATGTGGAGATATTACTGTTTGTGCATTTACAATATTCATTGATTTTTGCCATTGAAAAACATGTTTTTCATATACCAGAAATGTTTGAAGCTACTGACTGAATGAAAGGAGCTGGCATCTCACTCTCTTTGAATCTTCTTTATCATGCTAGGATTAACAGGAAAAAGCTAAAAATTTCAGAATTGCACCGTGCAATGTGGAGATATTACTGTTTGTGCATTTACAATATTCATTGATTTTTGCCATTGAAAAACGTCCAGAAATGTTTGAAGCTACTGACTGAATGAAAGGAGCTGGCATCTCACTCTCTTTGAATCTTCTTTATCATGCTAGGATTAGCAGGAAAAAGCTAAAAATTTCAGAATTGCACCTTGCAATGTGGAGATATTACTGTTTGTGCATTTACAATATTCATTGATTTTTGCCATTGAAAAACATGTTTTTCATATACCAGAAATGTTTGAAGCTACTGACTGAATGAAAGGAGCTGGCATCTCACTCTCTTTGAATCTTCTTTATCATGCTAGGATTAACAGGAAAAAGCTAAAAATTTCAGAATTGCACCGTGCAATGTGGAGATATTACTGTTTGTGCATTTACAATATTCATTGATTTTTGCCATTGAAAAACGTCCAGAAATGTTTGAAGCTACTGACTGAATGAAAGGAGCTGGCATCTCACTCTCTTTGAATCTTCTTTATCATGCTAAGATTAGCAGGAAAAAGCAAAAAATTTCAGAATTGCACCGTGCAATGTGGAGATATTACTGTTTGTGCATTTACAATATTCATTGATTTTTGCCATTGAAAAACATGTTTTTCATATACCAGAAATGTTTGAAGCTACTGACTGAATGAAAGGAGCTGGCATCTCACTCTCTTTGAATCTTCTTTATCATGCTAGGATTAACAGGAAAAAGCTAAAAATTTCAGAATTGCACCTTGCAATGTGGAGATATTACTGTTTGTGCATTTCCAATATTCATTGATTTTTGCCATTGAAAAACGTCCAGAAATGTTTGAAGCTACTGACTGAATGAAAGGAGCTGGCATCTCACTCTCTTTGAATCTTCTTTATCATGCTAGGATTAACAGGAAAAAGCAAAAAATTTCAGAATTGCACCGTGCAATGTGGAGATATTACTGTTTGTGCATTTACAATATTCATTGATTTTTGCCATTGAAAAACATGTTTTTCATATACCAGAAATGTTTGAAGCTACTGACTGAATGAAAGGAGCTGGCATCTCACTCTCTTTGAATCTTCTTTATCATGCTAGGATTAACAGGAAAAAGCAAAAAATTTCAGAATTGCACCTTGCAATGTGGAGATATTACTGTTTGTGCATTTACAATATTCATTGATTTTTGCCATTGAAAAACATGTTTTTCATATACCAGAAATGTTTGAAGCTACTGACTGAATGAAAGGAGCTGGCATCTCACTCTCTTTGAATCTTCTTTATCATGCTAGGATTAACAGGAAAAAGCTAAAAATTTCAGAATTGCACCGTGCAATGTGGAGATATTACTGTTTGTGCATTTACAATATTCATTGATTTTTGCCATTGAAAAACGTCCAGAAATGTTTGAAGCTACTGACTGAATGAAAGGAGCTGGCATCTCACTCTCTTTGAATCTTCTTTATCATGCTAGGATTAACAGGAAAAAGCTAAAAATTTCAGAATTGCACCTTGCAATGTGGAGATATTACTGTTTGTGCATTTACAATATTCATTGATTTTTGCCATTGAAAAACATGTTTTTCATATACCAGAAATGTTTGAAGCTACTGACTGAATGAAAGGAGCTGGCATCTCACTCTCTTTGAATCTTCTTTATCATGCTAGGATTAACAGGAAAAAGCAAAAAATTTCAGAATTGCACCTTGCAATGTGGAGATATTACTGTTTGTGCATTTACAATATTCATTGATTTTTGCCATTGAAAAACATGTTTTTCATATACCAGAAATGTTTGAAGCTACTGACTGAATGAAAGGAGCTGGCATCTCACTCTCTTTGAATCTTCTTTATCATGCTAGGATTAACAGGAAAAAGCTAAAAATTTCAGAATTGCACCGTGCAATGTGGAGATATTACTGTTTGTGCATTTACAATATTCATTGATTTTTGCCATTGAAAAACGTCCAGAAATGTTTGAAGCTACTGACTGAATGAAAGGAGCTGGCATCTCACGCTCTTTGAATCTTCTTTATCATGCTAGGATTAACAGGAAAAAGCTAAAAATTTCAGAATTGCACCGTGCAATGTGGAGATATTACTGTTTGTGCATTTACAATATTCATTGATTTTTGCCATTGAAAAACATGTTTTTCATATACCAGAAATGTTTGAAGCTACTGACAATGAAAGGAGCTGGCATCTCACTCTCTTTGAATCTTCTTTATCATGCTAGGATTAACAGGAAAAAGCTAAAAATTTCAGAATTGCACCGTGCAATGTGGAGATATTACTGTTTGTGCATTTACAATATTCATTGATTTTTGCCATTGAAAAACATGTTTTTCATATACCAGAAATGTTTGAAGCTACTGACTGAATGAAAGGAGCTGGCATCTCACTCTCTTTGAATCTTCTTTATCATGCTAGGATTAGCAGGAAAAAGCAAAAAATTTCAGAATTGCACCTTGCAATGTGGAGATATTACTGTTTGTGCATTTACAATATTCATTGATTTTTGCCATTGAAAAACGTCCAGAAATGTTTGAAGCTACTGACTGAATGAAAGGAGCTGGCATCTCACTCTCTTTGAATCTTCTTTATCATGCTAGGATTAGCAGGAAAAAGCAAAAAATTTCAGAATTGCACCGTGCAATGTGGAGATATTACTGTTTGTGCATTTACAATATTCATTGATTTTTGCCATTGAAAAACATGTTTTTCATATACCAGAAATGTTTGAAGCTACTGACTGAATGAAAGGAGCTGGCATCTCACTCTCTTTGAATCTTCTTTATCATGCTAGGATTAGCAGGAAAAAGCTAAAAATTTCAGAATTGCACCTTGCAATGTGGAGATATTACTGTTTGTGCATTTACAATATTCATTGATTTTTGCCATTGAAAAACATGTTTTTCATATACCAGAAATGTTTGAAGCTACTGACTGAATGAAAGGAGCTGGCATCTCACTCTCTTTGAATCTTCTTTATCATGCTAGGATTAACAGGAAAAAGCTAAAAATTTCAGAATTGCACCGTGCAATGTGGAGATATTACTGTTTGTGCATTTACAATATTCATTGATTTTTGCCATTGAAAAACATGTTTTTCATATACCAGAAATGTTTGAAGCTACTGACTGAATGAAAGGAGCTGGCATCTCACTCTCTTTGAATCTTCTTTATCATGCTAGGATTAACAGGAAAAAGCAAAAAATTTCAGAATTGCACCTTGCAATGTGGAGATATTACTGTTTGTGCATTTACAATATTCATTGATTTTTGCCATTGAAAAACATGTTTTTCATATACCAGAAATGTTTGAAGCTACTGACTGAATGAAAGGAGCTGGCATCTCACTCTCTTTGAATCTTCTTTATCATGCTAGGATTAGCAGGAAAAAGCAAAAAATTTCAGAATTGCACCTTGCAATGTGGAGATATTACTGTTTGTGCATTTACAATATTCATTGATTTTTGCCATTGAAAAACATGTTTTTCATATACCAGAAATGTTTGAAGCTACTGACTGAATGAAAGGAGCTGGCATCTCACTCTCTTTGAATCTTCTTTATCATGCTAGGATTAACAGGAAAAAGCTAAAAATTTCAGAATTGCACCGTGCAATGTGGAGATATTACTGTTTGTGCATTTACAATATTCATTGATTTTTGCCATTGAAAAACGTCCAGAAATGTTTGAAGCTACTGACTGAATGAAAGGAGCTGGCATCTCACTCTCTTTGAATCTTCTTTATCATGCTAGGATTAGCAGGAAAAAGCTAAAAATTTCAGAATTGCACCGTGCAATGTGGAGATATTACTGTTTGTGCATTTACAATATTCATTGATTTTTGCCATTGAAAAACATGTTTTTCATATACCAGAAATGTTTGAAGCTACTGACTGAATGAAAGGAGCTGGCATCTCACTCTCTTTGAATCTTCTTTATCATGCTAGGATTAGCAGGAAAAAGCAAAAAATTTCAGAATTGCACCTTGCAATGTGGAGATATTACTGTTTGTGCATTTACAATATTCATTGATTTTTGCCATTGAAAAACATGTTTTTCATATACCAGAAATGTTTGAAGCTACTGACTGAATGAAAGGAGCTGGCATCTCACTCTCTTTGAATCTTCTTTATCATGCTAGGATTAACAGGAAAAAGCTAAAAATTTCAGAATTGCACCGTGCAATGTGGAGATATTACTGTTTGTGCATTTACAATATTCATTGATTTTTGCCATTGAAAAACGTCCAGAAATGTTTGAAGCTACTGACTGAATGAAAGGAGCTGGCATCTCACTCTCTTTGAATCTTCTTTATCATGCTAGGATTAGCAGGAAAAAGCAAAAAATTTCAGAATTGCACCTTGCAATGTGGAGATATTACTGTTTGTGCATTTACAATATTCATTGATTTTTGCCATTGAAAAACATGTTTTTCATATACCAGAAATGTTTGAAGCTACTGACTGAATGAAAGGAGCTGGCATCTCACTCTCTTTGAATCTTCTTTATCATGCTAGGATTAACAGGAAAAAGCTAAAAATTTCAGAATTGCACCGTGCAATGTGGAGATATTACTGTTTGTGCATTTACAATATTCATTGATTTTTGCCATTGAAAAACACGTTTTTCATATACCAGAAATGTTTGAAGCTACTGACTGAATGAAAGGAGCTGGCATCTCACTCTCTTTGAATCTTCTTTATCATGCTAGGATTAGCAGGAAAAAGCAAAAAATTTCAGAATTGCACCGTGCAATGTGGAGATATTACTGTTTGTGCATTTACAATATTCATTGATTTTTGCCATTGAAAAACATGTTTTTCATATACCAGAAATGTTTGAAGCTACTGACTGAATGAAAGGAGCTGGCATCTCACTCTCTTTGAATCTTCTTTATCATGCTAGGATTAACAGGAAAAAGCTAAAAATTTCAGAATTGCACCGTGCAATGTGGAGATATTACTGTTTGTGCATTTACAATATTCATTGATTTTTGCCATTGAAAAACGTCCAGAAATGTTTGAAGCTACTGACTGAATGAAAGGAGCTGGCATCTCACTCTCTTTGAATCTTCTTTATCATGCTAAGATTAGCAGGAAAAAGCAAAAAATTTCAGAATTGCACCGTGCAATGTGGAGATATTACTGTTTGTGCATTTACAATATTCATTGATTTTTGCCATTGAAAAACATGTTTTTCATATACCAGAAATGTTTGAAGCTACTGACTGAATGAAAGGAGCTGGCATCTCACTCTCTTTGAATCTTCTTTATCATGCTAGGATTAACAGGAAAAAGCTAAAAATTTCAGAATTGCACCTTGCAATGTGGAGATATTACTGTTTGTGCATTTCCAATATTCATTGATTT
Source organism: Phyllobates terribilis (assembly GCF_046119375.1). Classification (NCBI taxonomy): domain Eukaryota; kingdom Metazoa; phylum Chordata; class Amphibia; order Anura; family Dendrobatidae; genus Phyllobates; species Phyllobates terribilis. The sequence goes on along the minus strand of NW_027365687.1, from coordinate 14,160 downwards.
TTGCCATTGAAAAACGTCCAGAAATGTTTGAAGCTACTGACTGAATGAAAGGAGCTGGCATCTCACTCTCTTTGAATCTTCTTTATCATGCTAGGATTAACAGGAAAAAGCAAAAAATTTCAGAATTGCACCGTGCAATGTGGAGATATTACTGTTTGTGCATTTACAATATTCATTGATTTTTGCCATTGAAAAACATGTTTTTCCATATACCAGAAATGTTTGAAGCTACTGACTGAATGAAAGGAGCTGGCATCTCACTCTCTTTGAATCTTCTTTATCATGCTAGGATTAACAGGAAAAAGCAAAAAATTTCAGAATTGCACCTTGCAATGTGGAGATATTACTGTTTGTGCATTTACAATATTCATTGATTTTTGCCATTGAAAAACATGTTTTCATATACCAGAAATGTTTGAAGCTACTGACTGAATGAAAGGAGCTGGCATCTCACTCTCTATGAATCTTCTTTATCATGCTAGGATTAACAGGAAAAAGCTAAAAATTTCAGAATTGCACCGTGCAATGTGGAGATATTACTGTTTGTGCATTTACAATATTCATTGATTTTTGCCATTGAAAAACGTCCAGAAATGTTTGAAGCTACTGACTGAATGAAAGGAGCTGGCATCTCACTCTCTTTGAATCTTCTTTATCATGCTAGGATTAACAGGAAAAGCTAAAAATTTCAGAATTGCACCTTGCAATGTGGAGATATTACTGTTTGTGCATTTACAATATTCATTGATTTTTGCCATTGAAAAACATGTTTTTCATATACCAGAAATGTTTGAGCTACTGACTGAATGAAAGGAGCTGGCATCTCACTCTCTTTGAATCTTCTTTATCATGCTAGGATTAACAGGAAAAAGCAAAAAATTCAGAATTGCACCTTGCAATGTGGAGATATTACTGTTTGTGCATTTACAATATTCATTGATTTTTGCCATTGAAAAACATGTTTTTCATATACCAGAAATGTTTGAAGCTACTGACTGAATGAAAGGAGCTGGCATCTCACTCTCTTTGAATCTTCTTTATCATGCTAGGATTAACAGGAAAAAGCTAAAAATTTCAGAATTGCACCGTGCAATGTGGAGATATTACTGTTTGTGCATTTACAATATTCATTGATTTTTGCCATTGAAAAACAGTCCAGAAATGTTTGAAGCTACTGACTGAATGAAAGGAGCTGGCATCTCACGCTCTTTGAATCTTCTTTATCATGCTAGGATTAACAGGAAAAAGCTAAAAATTTCAGAATTGCACCGTGCAATGTGGAGATATTACTGTTTGTGCATTTACAATATTCATTGATTTTTGCCATTGAAAAACATGTTTTTCATATACCAGAAATGTTTGAAGCTACTGACAATGAAAGGAGCTGGCATCTCACTCTCTTTGAATCTTCTTTATCATGCTAGGATTAACAGGAAAAAGCTAAAAATTTCAGAATTGCACCGTGCAATGTGGAGATATTACTGTTTGTGCATTTACAATATTCATTGATTTTTGCCATTGAAAAACATGTTTTTCATATACCAGAAATGTTTGAAGCTACTGACTGAATGAAAGGAGCTGGCATCTCACTCTCTTTGAATCTTCTTTATCATGCTAGGATTAGCAGGAAAAAGCAAAAAATTTCAGAATTGCACCTTGCAATGTGGAGATATTACTGTTTGTGCATTTACAATATTCATTGATTTTTGCCATTGAAAAACGTCCAGAAATGTTTGAAGCTACTGACTGAATGAAAGGAGCTGGCATCTCACTCTCTTTGAATCTTCTTTATCATGCTAGGATTAGCAGGAAAAAGCAAAAATTTCAGAATTGCACCGTGCAATGTGGAGATATTACTGTTTTGTGCATTTACAATATTCATTGATTTTTGCCATTGAAAAACATGTTTTTCATATACCAGAAATGTTTGAAGCTACTGACTGAATGAAAGGAGCTGGCATCTCACTCTCTTTGAATCTTCTTTATCATGCTAGGATTAGCAGGAAAAAGCTAAAAATTTCAGAATTGCACCTTGCAATGTGGAGATATTACTGTTTGTGCATTTACAATATTCATTGATTTTTGCCATTGAAAAACATGTTTTTCATATACCAGAAATGTTTGAAGCTACTGACTGAATGAAAGGAGCTGGCATCTCACTCTCTTTGAATCTTCTTTATCATGCTAGGATTAACAGGAAAAAGCTAAAAATTTCAGAATTGCACCGTGCAATGTGGAGATATTACTGTTTGTGCATTTACAATATTCATTGATTTTTGCCATTGAAAAACATGTTTTTCATATACCAGAAATGTTGAAGCTACTGACTGAATGAAAGGAGCTGGCATCTCACTCTCTTTGAATCTTCTTTATCATGCTAGGATTAACAGGAAAAAGCAAAAAATTTCAGAATTGCACCTTGCAATGTGGAGATATTACTGTTGTGCATTTACAATATTCATTGATTTTTGCCATTGAAAAACATGTTTTTCATATACCAGAAATGTTTGAAGCTACTGACTGAATGAAAGGAGCTGGCATCTCACTCTCTTTGAATCTTCTTTATCATGCTAGGATTAGCAGGAAAAAGCAAAAATTTCAGAATTGCACCTTGCAATGTGAGATATTACTGTTTGTGCATTTACAATATTCATTGATTTTTGCCATTGAAAACATGTTTTTCATATACCAGAAATGTTTGAAGCTACTGACTGAATGAAAGGAGCTGGCATCTCACTCTCTTTGAATCTTCTTTATCATGCTAGGATTAACAGGAAAAGCTAAAAATTCAGAATTGCACCGTGCAATGTGGAGATATTACTGTTTGTGCATTTACAATATTCATTGATTTTTGCCATTGAAAAACGTCCAGAAATGTTTGAAGCTACTGACTGAATGAAAGGAGCTGGCATCTCACTCTCTTTGAATCTTCTTTATCATGCTAGGATTAGCAGGAAAAAGCTAAAAATTTCAGAATTGCACCGTGCAATGTGGAGATATTACTGTTTGTGCATTTACAATATTCATTGATTTTTGCCATTGAAAAACATGTTTTTCATATACCAGAAATGTTTGAAGCTACTGACTGAATGAAAGGAGCTGGCATCTCACTCTCTTTGAATCTTCTTTATCATGCTAGGATTAACAGGAAAAAGCTAAAAATTTCAGAATTGCACCTTGCAATGTGGAGATATTACTGTTTGTGCATTTACAATATTCATTGATTTTTGCCATTGAAAAACATGTTTTCATATACCAGAAATGTTTGAAGCTACTGACTGAATGAAAGGAGCTGGCATCTCACTCTCTTGAATCTTCTTTATCATGCTAGGATTAGCAGGAAAAGCAAAAAATTTCAGAATTGCACCGTGCAATGTGGAGATATTACTGTTTGTGCATTTACAATATTCATTGATTTTTGCCATTGAAAAACATGTTTTTCATATACCAGAAATGTTTGAAGCTACTGACTGAATGAAAGGAGCTGGCATCTCACTCTCTTTGAATCTTCTTTATCATGCTAGGATTAACAGGAAAAAGCTAAAAATTTCAGAATTGCACCGTGCAATGTGGAGATATTACTGTTTGTGCATTTACAATATTCATTGATTTTTGCCATTGAAAAACGTCCAGAAATGTTTGAAGCTACTGACTGAATGAAAGGAGCTGGCATCTCACTCTCTTTGAATCTTCTTTATCATGCTAGGATTAGCAGGAAAAAAGCAAAAAATTTCAGAATTGCACCGTGCAATGTGGAGATATTACTGTTTGTGCATTTACAATATTCATTGATTTTGCCATTGAAAACATGTTTTTCATATACCAGAATGTTGAAGCTACTGACTGAATGAAAGGAGCTGGCATCTCACTCTCTTTGAAATCTTCTTTTACATGCTAGGATTAACAAGAAAAAGCATAAAATTTCAGAATTGCACCTTGCAATGTGGAGATATTACTGTTTGTGCATTTACAATATTCATTGATTTTTGCCATTGATAAACGTCCAGAAATGTTTGAAGCTACTGACTGAATGAAAGGAGCTGGCATCTCACTCTCTTTGAATCTTCTTTATCATGCTAGGATTAGCAGGAAAAAGCAAAAAATTTCAGAATTGCACCGTGCAATGTGGAGATATTACTGTTTGTGCATTTACAATATTCATTGATTTTTGCCATTGAAAAACATGTTTTTCATATACCAGAATGTTTGAAGCTACTGACTGAATGAAAGGAGCTGGCATCTCACTCTCTTTGAATCTTCTTTATCATGCTAGGATTAACAGGAAAAAGCAAAAAATTTCAGAATTGCACCGTGCAATGTGGAGATATTACTGTTTGTGCATTTACAATATTCATTGATTTTTGCCATTGAAAAACATGTTTTTCATATACCAGAAATGTTTGAAGCTACTGACTGAATGAAAGGAGCTGGCATCTCACTCTCTTTGAATCTTCTTTATCATGCTAGGATTAACAGGAAAAAGCTAAAAATTTCAGAATTGCACCGTGCAATGTGGAGATATTACTGTTTGTGCATTTACAATATTCATTGATTTTTGCCATTGAAAAACTGTTTTTCATATACCAGAAATGTTTGAAGCTACTGACTGAATGAAAGGAGCTGGCATCTCACTCTCTTTGAATCTTCTTTATCATGCTAGGATTAGCAGGAAAAAGCAAAAAATTTCAGAATTGCACCTTGCAATGTGGAGATATTACTGTTTGTGCATTTACAATATTCATTGATTTTTGCCATTGAAAAACATGTTTTTCATATACCAGAAATGTTTGAAGCTACTGACTGAATGAAAGGAGCTGGCATCTCACTCTCTTTGAATCTTCTTTATCATGCTAGGATTAGCAGGAAAAAGCAAAAAATTTCAGAATTGCACCTTGCAATGTGGAGATATTACTGTTTGTGCATTTACAATATTCATTGATTTTTGCCATTGAAAAACATGTTTTTCATATACCAGAAATGTTTGAAGCTACTGACTGAATGAAAGGAGCTGGCATCTCACTCTCTTTGAATCTTCTTTATCATGCTAGGATTAGCAGGAAAAAGCAAAAAATTTCAGAATTGCACCTTGCAATGTGGAGATATTACTGTTTGTGCATTTACAATATTCATTGATCTTTGCCATTGAAAAACATGTTTTTCATATACCAGAAATGTTTGAAGCTACTGACTGAATGAAAGGAGCTGGCATCTCACTCTCTTTGAATCTTCTTTATCATGCTAGGCTTAGCAGGAAAAAGCAAAAAATTTCAGAATTGCACCGTGCAATGTGGAGATATTACTGTTTGTGCATTTACAATATTCATTGATTTTTGCCATTGAAAAACATGTTTTTCATATACCAGAAATGTTTGAAGCTACTGACTGAATGAAAGGAGCTGGCATCTCACTCTCTTTGAATCTTCTTTATCATGCTAGGATTAACAGGAAAAAGCTAAAAATTTCAGAATTGCACCTTGCAATGTGGAGATATTACTGTTTGTGCATTTACAATATTCATTGATTTTTGCCATTGAAAAACATGTTTTTCATATACCAGAAATGTTTGAAGCTACTGACTGAATGAAAGGAGCTGGCATCTCACTCTCTTTGAATCTTCTTTATCATGCTAGGATTAGCAGGAAAAAGCAAAAAATTTCAGAATTGCACCTTGCAATGTGGAGATATTACTGTTTGTGCATTTACAATATTCATTGATTTTTGCCATTGAAAAACATGTTTTTCATATACCAGAAATGTTTGAAGCTACTGACTGAATGAAAGGAGCTGGCATCTCACTCTCTTTGAATCTTCTTTATCATGCTAGGATTAGGCAGGAAAAAGCAAAAAATTTCAGAATTGCACCGTGCAATGTGGAGATATTACTGTTTGTGCATTTACAATATTCATTGATTTTTGCCATTGAAAAACGTCCAGAAATGTTTGAAGCTACTGACTGAATGAAGGAGCTGGCATCTCACTCTCTTTGAATCTTCTTTATCATGCTAGGATTAGCAGGAAAAAGCAAAAAATTTCAGAATTGCACCGTGCAATGTGGAGATATTACTGTTTGTGCATTTACAATATTCATTGATTTTTGCCATTGAAAAACATGTTTTTCATATACCAGAAATGTTTGAAGCTACTGACTGAATGAAAGGAGCTGGCATCTCACTCTCTTTGAATCTTCTTTATCATGCTAGGATTAACAGGAAAAAGCAAAAAATTTCAGAATTGCACCTTGCAATGTGGAGATATTACTGTTTGTGCATTTACAATATTCATTGATTTTTGCCATTGAAAAACGTCCAGAAATGTTTGAAGCTACTGACTGAATGAAAGGAGCTGGCATCTCACTCTCTTTGAATCTTCTTTATCATGCTAGGATTAACAGGAAAAGCAAAAAATTTCAGAATTGCACCGTGCAATGTGGAGATATTACTGTTTGTGCATTTACAATATTCATTGATTTTTGCCATTGAAAAACATGTTTTTCATATACCAGAAATGTTTGAAGCTACTGACTGAATGAAAGGAGCTGGCATCTCACTCTCTTTGAATCTTCTTTATCATGCTAGGATTAACAGGAAAAAGCTAAAAATTTCAGAATTGCACCGTGCAATGTGGAGATATTACTGTTTGTGCATTTACAATATTCATTGATTTTTGCCATTGAAAAACATGTTTTTCATATACCAGAAATGTTTGAAGCTACTGACTGAATGAAAGGAGCTGGCATCTCACTCTCTTTGAATCTTCTTTATCATGCTAGGATTAGCAGGAAAAAGCAAAAAATTTCAGAATTGCACCTTGCAATGTGGAGATATTACTGTTTGTGCATTTACAATATTCATTGATTTTTGCCATTGAAAAACATGTTTTTCATATACCAGAAATGTTTGAAGCTACTGACTGAATGAAAGGAGCTGGCATCTCACTCTCTTTGAATCTTCTTTATCATGCTAGGATTAGCAGGAAAAAGCTAAAAATTTCAGAATTGCACCTTGCAATGTGGAGATATTACTGTTTGTGCATTTACAATATTCATTGATTTTTGCCATTGAAAAACGTCCAGAAATGTTTGAAGCTACTGACTGAATGAAAGGAGCTGGCATCTCACTCTCTTTGAATCTTCTTTATCATGCTAGGATTAGCAGGAAAAAGCAAAAAATTTCAGAATTGCACCGTGCAATGTGGAGATATTACTGTTTGTGCATTTACAATATTCATTGATTTTTGCCATTGAAAAACATGTTTTTCATATACCAGAAATGTTTGAAGCTACTGACTGAATGAAAGGAGCTGGCATCTCACTCTCTTTGAATCTTCTTTATCATGCTAGGATTAGCAGGAAAAAGCTAAAAATTTCAGAATTGCACCGTGCAATGTGGAGATATTACTGTTTGTGCATTACAATATTCATTGATTTTTGCCATTGAAAAACGTCCAGAAATGTTTGAAGCTACTGACTGAATGAAAGGAGCTGGCATCTCACTCTCTTTGAATCTTCTTTATCATGCTAGGATTAGCAGGAAAAAGCTAAAATTTCAGAATTGCACCGTGCAATGTGGAGATATTACTGTTTGTGCATTTACAATATTCATTGATTTTTGCCATTGAAAAACGTCCAGAAATGTTTGAAGCTACTGACTGAATGAAAGGAGCTGGCATCTCACTCTCTTTGAATCTTCTTTATCATGCTAGGATTAGCAGGAAAAAGCAAAAATTTCAGAATTGCACCGTGCAATGTGGAGATTTTACTGTTTGTGCATTTACAATATTCATTGATTTTTGCCATTGAAAAACGTCCAGAAATGTTTGAAGCTACTGACTGAATGAAAGGAGCTGGCATCTCACTCTCTTTGAATCTTCTTTATCATGCTAGGATTAACAGGAAAAAGCAAAAAATTTCAGAATTGCACCTTGCAATGTGGAGATATTACTGTTTGTGCATTTACAATATTCATTGATTTTTGCCATTGAAAAACATGTTTTTCATATACCAGAAATGTTTGAAGCTACTGACTGAATGAAAGGAGCTGGCATCTCACTCTCTTTGAATCTTCTTTATCATGCTAGGATTAACAGGAAAAAGCTAAAAATTTCAGAATTGCACCGTGCAATGTGGAGATATTACTGTTTGTGCATTTACAATATTCATTGATTTTTGCCATTGAAAAACATGTTTTTCATATACCAGAAATGTTTGAAGCTACTGACTGAATGAAAGGAGCTGGCATCTCACTCTCTTTGAATCTTCTTTATCATGCTAGGATTAGCAGGAAAAAGCAAAAAATTTCAGAATTGCACCTTGCAATGTGGAGATATTACTGTTTGTGCATTTACAATATTCATTGATTTTTGCCATTGAAAAACATGTTTTTCATATACCAGAAATGTTTGAAAGCTACTGACTGAATGATAGGAGCTGGCATCTCACTCTCTTTGAATCTTCTTTATCATGCTAGGATTAACAGGAAAAAGCTAAAAATTTCAGAATTGCACCGTGCAATGTGGAGATATTACTGTTTGTGCATTTACAATATTCATTGATTTTTGCCATTGAAAAACATGTTTTTCATATACCAGAAATGTTTGAAGCTACTGACTGAATGAAAGGAGCTGGCATCTCACTCTCTTTGAATCTTCTTTATCATGCTAGGATTAGCAGGAAAAAGCAAAAAATTTCAGAATTGCACCTTGCAATGTGGAGATATTACTGTTTGTGCATTTACAATATTCATTGATTTTTGCCATTGAAAAACATGTTTTTCATATACCAGAAATGTTTGAAGCTACTGACTGAATGAAAGGAGCTGGCATCTCACTCTCTTTGAATCTTCTTTATCATGCTAGGATTAACAGGAAAAAGCTAAAAATTTCAGAATTGCACCGTGCAATGTGGAGATATTACTGTTTGTGCATTTACAATATTCATTGATTTTTGCCATTGAAAACATGTTTTTCATATACCAGAAATGTTTGAAGCTACTGACTGAATGAAAGGAGCTGGCATCTCACTCTCTTTGAATCTTCTTTATCATGCTAGGATTAGCAGGAAAAAGCAAAAAATTTCAGAATTGCACCTTGCAATGTGGAGATATTACTGTTTGTGCATTTACAATATTCATTGATTTTTGCCATTGAAAAACATGTTTTTCATATACCAGAAATGTTTGAAGCTACTGACTGAATGAAAGGAGCTGGCATCTCACTCTCTTTGAATCTTCTTTATCATGCTAGGATTAACAGGAAAAAGCTAAAAATTCAGAATTGCACCGTGCAATGTGGAGATATTACTGTTTGTGCATTTACAATATTCATTGATTTTTGCCATTGAAAAACATGTTTTTCATATACCAGAAATGTTTGAAGCTACTGACTGAATGAAAGGAGCTGGCATCTCACTCTCTTTGAATCTTCTTTATCATGCTAGGATTAGCAGGAAAAAGCAAAAAATTTCAGAATTGCACCTTGCAATGTGGAGATATTACTGTTTGTGCATTTACAATATTCATTGATTTTTGCCATTGAAAAACATGTTTTTTCATATACCAGAAATGTTTGAAGCTACTGACTGAATGAAAGGAGCTGGCATCTCACTCTCTTTGAATCTTCTTTATCATGCTAGGATTAACAGGAAAAAGCTAAAATTTCAGAATTGCACCGTGCAATGTGGAGATATTACTGTTTGTGCATTTACAATATTCATTGATTTTTGCCATTGAAAAACATGTTTTTCATATACCAGAAATGTTTGAAGCTACTGACTGAATGAAAGGAGCTGGCATCTCACTCTCTTTGAATCTTCTTTATCATGCTAGGATTAACAGGAAAAAGCTAAAAATTTCAGAATTGCACCGTGCAATGTGGAGATATTACTGTTTGTGCATTTACAATATTCATTGATTTTTGCCATTGAAAAACATGTTTTTCATATACCAGAAATGTTTGAAGCTACTGACTGAATGAAAGGAGCTGGCATCTCACTCTCTTTGAATCTTCTTTATCATGCTAGGATTAACAGGAAAAAGCAAAAAAATTTCAGAATTGCACCTTGCAATGTGGAGATATTACTGTTTGTGCATTTACAATATTCATTGATTTTTGCCATTGAAAAACATGTTTTTCATATACCAGAAATGTTTGAAGCTACTGACTGAATGAAAGGAGCTGGCATCTCACTCTCTTTGAATCTTCTTTATCATGCTAGGATTAACAGGAAAAAGCTAAAAATTTCAGAATTGCACCGTGCAATGTGGAGATATTACTGTTTGTGCATTTACAATATTCATTGATTTTTGCCATTGAAAAACGTCCAGAAATGTTTGAAGCTACTGACTGAATGAAAGGAGCTGGCATCTCACTCTCTTTGAATCTTCTTTATCATGCTAGGATTAACAGGAAAAAGCTAAAAAATTCAGAATTGCACCTTGCAATGTGGAGATATTACTGTTTGTGCATTTACAATATTCATTGATTTTTGCCATTGAAAAACATGTTTTTCATATACCAGAAATGTTTGAAGCTACTGACTGAATGAAAGGAGCTGGCATCTCACTCTCTTGAATCTTCTTTATCATGCTAGGATTAGCAGGAAAAAAGCAAAACATTTCAGAATTGCACCTTGCAATGTGGAGATATTACTGTTTGTGCATTTACAATATTCATTGATTTTTGCCATTGAAAAACATGTTTTTCATATACCAGAAATGTTTGAAGCTACTGACTGAATGAAAGGAGCTGGCATCTCACTCTCTTTGAATCTTCTTTATCATGCTAGGATTAGCAGGAAAAAGCAAAAAATTTCAGAATTGCACCGTGCAATGTGGAGATATTACTGTTTGTGCATTTACAATATTCATTGATTTTGCCATTGAAAAACGTCCAGAAATGTTTGAAGCTACTGACTGAATGAAAGGAGCTGGCATCTCACTCTCTTTGAATCTTCTTTATCATGCTAGGATTAGCAGGAAAAAGCAAAAAATTTCAGAATTGCACCGTGCAATGTGGAGATATTACTGTTTGTGCATTTACAATATTCATTGATTTTTGCCATTGAAAAACATGTTTTTCATATACCAGAATGTTTGAAGCTACTGACTGAATGAAAGGAGCTGGCATCTCACTCTCTTTGAATCTTCTTTATCATGCTAGGATTAGCAGGAAAAAGCAAAAATTTCAGAATTGCACCGTGCAATGTGGAGATATTACTGTTTGTGCATTTACAATATTCATTGATTTTTGCCATTGAAAACATGTTTTTCATATACCAGAAATGTTTGAAGCTACTGACTGAATGAAAGGAGCTGGCATCTCACTCTCTTTGAATCTTCTTTATCATGCTAGGATTAACAGGAAAAAGCTAAAAATTTCAGAATTGCACCTTGCAATGTGGAGATATTACTGTTTGTGCATTTACAATATTCATTGATTTTTGCCATTGAAAACATGTTTTTCATATACCAGAATGTTTGAAGCTACTGACTGAATGAAAGGAGCTGGCATCTCACTCTCTTTGAATCTTCTTTATCATGCTAGGATTAACAGGAAAAAGCAAAAAAATTTCAGAATTGCACCGTGCAATGTGGAGATATTACTGTTTGTGCATTTACAAATATTCATTGATTTTTGCCATTGAAAAACATGTTTTTCATATACCAGAAATGTTTGAAGCTACTGACTGAATGAAAGGAGCTGGCATCTCACTCTCTTTGAATCTTCTTTATCATGCTAGGATTAACAGGAAAAAGCTAAAAATTTCAGAATTGCACCGTGCAATGTGGAGATATTACTGTTTGTGCATTTACAATATCATTGATTTTTGCCATTGAAAAACATGTTTTTCATATACCAGAAATGTTTGAAGCTACTGACTGAATGAAAGGAGCTGGCATCTCACTCTCTTTGAATCTTCTTTATCATGCTAGGATTAGCAGGAAAAAGCAAAAAATTTCAGAATTGCACCTTGCAATGTGGAGATATTACTGTTTGTGCATTTACAATATTCATTGATTTTTGCCATTGAAAAACATGTTTTTCTATACCAGAAATTGAAGTAATGACTGAAGGGAAGGAGCTGGCATCTCACTCTCTTTAATCATCTTCTTCATGCTAGGATTAGCAGGAAAAAGCAAAAATTTCAGAATTGCACCGTGCAATGTGGAGATATTACTGTTGTGCATTTACAATATTCATTGATTTTGCCATGAAAACGTCCAGAATGTTTGAAGCTACTGACTGAATGAAGGAGCTGGCATCTCCTCTCTTGAATCTTCTTTATCATGCTAGGATTAGCAGGAAAAAGCAAAAAATTTCAGAATTGCACCGTGCAATGTGGAGATATTACTGTTTGTGCATTTACAATATTCATTGATTTTTGCCATTGAAAAACATGTTTTTCATATACCAGAAATGTTTGAAGCTACTGACTGAATGAAAGGAGCTGGCATCTCACTCTCTTTGAATCTTCTTTATCATGCTAGGATTAACAGGAAAAAGCTAAAAATTTCAGAATTGCACCTTGCAATGTGGAGATAATACTGTTGTGCATTTACAATATTCATTGATTTTTGCCATTGAAAAACATGTTTTTCATATACCAGAAATGTTTGAAGCTACTGACTGAATGAAAGGAGCTGGCATCTCACTCTCTTTGAATCTTCTTTATCATGCTAGGATTAACAGGAAAAAGCAAAAATTTCAGAATTGCACCGTGCAATGTGGAGATATTACTGTTTGTGCATTTACAATATTCATTGATTTTTGCCATTGAAAAACATGTTTTTCATATACCAGAAATGTTTGAAGCTACTGACTGAATGAAAGGAGCTGGCATCTCACTCTCTTTGAATCTTCTTTATCATGCTAGGATTAACAGGAAAAAGCTAAAATTTCAGAATTGCACCGTGCAATGTGGAGATATTACTGTTTGTGCATTTACAATATTCATTGATTTTTGCCATTGAAAAACATGTTTTTCATATACCAGAAATGTTTGAAGCTACTGACTGAATGAAAGGAGCTGGCATCTCACTCTCTTTGAAATCTTCTTTATCATGCTAGGATTAGCAGGAAAAAGCAAAAAATTTCAGAATTGCACCTTGCAATGTGGAGATATTACTGTTTGTGCATTTACAATATTCATTGATTTTTGCCATTGAAAAACATGTTTTTCATATACCAGAAATGTTTGAAGCTACTGACTGAATGAAAGGAGCTGGCATCTCACTCTCTTTGAATCTTCTTTATCATGCTAGGATTAGCAGGAAAAGCAAAAAATTTCAGAATTGCACCGTGCAATGTGGAGATATTACTGTTTGTGCATTTACAATATTCATTGATTTTTGCCATTGAAAAACGTCCAGAAATGTTTGAAGCTACTGACTGAATGAAAGGAGCTGGCATCTCACTCTCTTTGAATCTTCTTTATCATGCTAGGATTAACAGGAAAAAGCTAAAAATTTCAGAATTGCACCTTGCAATGTGGAGATATTACTGTTTGTGCATTTACAATATTCATTGATTTTTGCCATTGAGAAAACATGTTTTTCATATACCAGAAATGTTTGAAGCTACTGACTGAATGAAAGGAGCTGGCATCTCACTCTCTTTGAATCTTCTTTATCATGCTAGGATTAGCAGGAAAAAGCTAAAAATTTCAGAATTGCACCTTGCAATGTGGAGATATTACTGTTTGTGCATTTACAATATTCATTGATTTTTGCCATTGAAAACATGTTTTTCATATACCAGAAATGTTTGAAGCTACTGACTGAATGAAAGGAGCTGGCATCTCACTCTCTTTGAATCTTCTTTATCATGCTAGGATTAACAGAAAAAGCTAAAAATTTCAGAATTGCACCGTGCAATGTGGAGATATTACTGTTTGTGCATTTACAATATTCATTGATTTTTGCCATTGAAAACATGTTTTTCATATACCAGAAATGTTTGAAGCTACTGACTGAATGAAAGGAGCTGGCATCTCACTCTCTTTGAATCTTCTTTATCATGCTAGGATTAGCAGGAAAAAGCAAAAAATTTCAGAATTGCACCGTGCAATGTGGAGATATTACTGTTTGTGCATTTACAATATTCATTGATTTTTGCCATTGAAAAACATGTTTTTCATATACCAGAAATGTTTGAAGCTACTGACTG